>NC_039484.1:8176117-8342816 GCF_003590095.1 Trichoplusia ni | reverse complement strand
ACATCAATTGTTCTTAGTAACAAGAATACCCGCAAAAATCAGTAAAGGTAACCGCTGAATACGGAGAGGCGGTGCAGCTGTCAGTTCCCACACATAAACGGCTATTTGTCGAATTTATAGGCTTTCTAACTGAATGGCCTGCAGGTGTCAATAATAGCTTTTAAAGGTAACATTTTCCGGTAAACGAAACTCGTCGTAAATTAAACGTGTCTGTGTTTACCGGTAAACACAGACAGAAGTAACAGAGTGCAGTTTATTTTTGAAACAGGTAAAACAAAGAATTTACGATTTGCAATTACAAAAATTATATTTGAAATGATATGTGTTAAAATTTTTGTATAGAAAATCAGCTTGGATATAACCTGGCTTTGAATCTATTGAAATTAACTATGTGAAGGAAAGCCTCTTGTTACCTGAGAATTTCTCACCATATTTTAAAGAGACTCCGCGATATACCATGAAATGCGCCCTATCCACAAATGCAATACTACTACTTTCAACATGACCACAATATATATTTCTTAATTTTAATCATGGGTATAATAAAAAAAATCGTTAAATACCAGTCTTCGGCAAGCAAGTTGGGCGTGCTTGCTGACAGGAGACAGAGAAGACATTTATTTATTTATATAGGTTTACCAACAGCTTCTGTGTACAGTAATGCTTATGTATATTAATAATTATGTCTAAGATTTACACAGTCGCCAATTACTGGTTAACCAGCATTTACAAACGAAGTGATAAGTGCTAGAAAGACATGAATGTGGTTCAACACCAATCGCCACTGACTTCTCATGTCAAGCCTGTGGTAAGATGTCGCTCTCGCATCGGTCTGTTTAGTCACCAAAAGCGTTGTCGTACAGACACTACCCCATAAATCGACTGCAATAGACATAAAGGTCGTTACGGAATAAAAAAAATCTTTTCATTACACACTTTTTTCTAGCTGGTAACAAAAAGCACAGAAACACGGTATGTTACCTTGCGGAACAATTAAAATAAATACCACACAATAAGCTTATATGTATTTTCAGATTATCTAGTCATAATTTAGTGTCTGTTATTACCGTATAAATAATGATTCGTCCGCAACAACATTTAGTCATCCACGAATTGCATTGACGCGGTTTGCGGGTATTATGAGCCTGATTTTGAATATTCTGCGGTTAATGAACGTAAATACTGGAAACAGCATTCAATAACTAAACCAATTGAAACTCTCGACGATGTACCACAACAATATTAAATTGTGCCAATGGGGAATATGCACGTGACTTAAATATGGACAAAATATTTTTTTTTGTAATATTTATTGCTACTGAAAACACACTATACAATTATTTTTAGAATTTATTTTAATTTAATAATGAAATTTAATCATCAAAAAGTGGCTGTTTTGAAATTACCGCGCAAATTTTCGAAACGCAACACTATTGGTGGAACAAAACGTGACGTCAGTTTTACACGAGACGTCTGCTGTCAACAAGCTATTTGTATGGTTTCTTTTTGGAGGAATAATTGTTATTGTATTGTGTCGCTGTTTTTTTATCTTAAGTTAATAGTTTTATGTGTTCAAAATATTAATTAATTGTGAAGAAGGACTTAGAGAATGACTGAAACCGGTTTCGTAAAGCGCAGTCGGATAATCTTCCGAAAATCAAATGTAAACAAAACAAGTAGGTAGGTAAAAGTAAGAATGATTTGTATATGTATTTTACTTTTTTGATATCCTTACTTACATTGAAATGATCTTCACAACAGTATAAACAGCTCAAACACGATACATTGTCTCTTCTCATCGCCTTGCACCACTTTTTCCTTAGATTTTCACCTTTCGGCATAAGGAATTACACTTTGTCAGGTGCAGTGTTGATATTATTTGGACACATAGGAACGACACAATATTTATTTATAATATGGTTTTTTTGTGCTTTTCCATGGTAATTAAGTCGATATTCACTCACTTTATTTATTTTTTGGTAATTTTGTAAACCAATCACTTTGCTGTTGACATCGAACTCGTGTAATGGTGACGTCACGAGCAAGCGCGCCAAAATGGCCGCGTTTAAATTGATCGCGATTTTAATATTTAGTTTTTTGCATAATAGTTTATATTTTGGACGTGATATTTGTATGTTTGGTAATGTAATAACTAGTAGAAACATATAAAAAATAAAAAAAAAATCATGCATATTCCCATTCATCATTTTGTTAAGTGTTCGCAAATATATTATGGATTTGAAAATAAATATGTAATAATTTTAATTCTGACAAAATGTAGATATTTATTAAACCAATGCCTACATAATGCAAAAAAATTCAAAAAAAAGAAAAGTCCCTGGCAATAGTCACATGACAAAATATCTTTAGCAAAATTGCAAAGATGAAATAGAGAGTAATCTCACTTGTCAATCGGATTTTCATATTCTATTTTCCCACCACCAAATTGATTATCAAACGAAGAAGTCTCGGTTTATTCGTCGGATTTATACGTCAATATTTATTTCAGTGCGCTTTCATTTACGTTGCCACTCGCAAATAGTTCACCTTTAATAGAAAACAAACTGAATTAAAATCGATTGACCCGTTCAGGATCTATGACGCCACAGCCTCTTTTTGCGACGGGAGTTAAAAATAATAAAAATATTACTATAGGTACTATGCAAGCTGTGTTCAAACTATATCTTAGGTAAGGAAAATTTATTACGCAAAATATTTAAGCATTTTAATTACATTTAAAAGTTCTACTTTTAAATTTCCATAACCTATTACGTCACCTCAATTTAAATTTTTCTTCATCAACACTAATGCCTTCACTCCCCTCTGCGTTTCAACCTAAGACCTACTTGGAGTAGCCTAGGGTAATTAGTACAATCCTCTTTGTTTACACTTTTTGTGTTGACATTTTTCTTCGTAAATCACTCGAGGGGACAGCGGGCACTAATTACCCTTCCTTTCCAAACATAAATAACACCTTAACACTTTAATTAAAAATGACTGATTTATTTACACTAGCCCCTGTCATCTGAGGTTGGATAAAGAAATACCGCAGTTTAAATTTCGAAGCTTTTTTAATGGCCTGCTCTTTTTGCTTTGTGTGGAATTTTGTTTTTTTTTTTCTGTCGAGTAATTAGCGTCATTAGAAATTAATCTACATGTTGGTTCGAATCTTCTTGTATGCAGAAAATAGCATTGATTTGCTAGCTCTATACATTATGATTATGCCACCGTATATTGAACCATATAGACTGATTATAATTATCAATGTGGACTTGTAGATGTTAATAATACAGATAAACTGAAGATATATAAAAAGTAAATAGAGAATCTAATACCTACTTATAAGTACGTGAATATTATGAGCCTTCATTATTTGAAACCAGACATTTTCGTAAGCTAATATTTTGCACTGGAATTACGTAAAAGCAAATTTGAATCCACAGCAATAATGTTTTCATACGAATAATTGATGTATAAAATATCCATTCAGTACGTCCAACGTGAAAAGTAGATTTTGGTTTTTGGTTTATTTGAAAACAATGCATTACCGTGTAATGCTAAGTGCGTTTTACACAAGGCATAAACCAAATTGCCCTATAGTTTTAGCAAATCTGAACACAATGTTTGTATTTATTACAGCAAATTTATTATAATGGAATTAAAATGAAGTACTAAGCAAAAGCATTTAAAATTTTCATCTGAGTATTTGACCGAAGTTGCGGATCACTGGTGTATCTCTGGTGAATGGTTTAGGACAACAACAACACAATAAGAAAACCTTGATTCAAATATATATTATAACTACATGAGATTGTAAACCCTCGGTAAGCTATGTATAGAGATATTTTGATCCCAGCATTAAGCCATTAACATTTTTTTGGAACATTTTTTTCAATCAAATAAAAATGCCGTATCTATTCACGGCTACTAGCAAAATGTTAAGAGATTATATCTAAAAGAGCCAGACCACAGTCTGAAACAGTAACACACTCGAGAGCGAGAAGTGAAACTAAACTGAGACACGGATGCACTATCGGAAGTTAATGAAAACTCCGCCTTTAGTGTAAGTAACTTTTGTCACGGAATTGTGTGTGTGCATTGTGCATCCATTTCCTAAACATTACAGTGAAGTTGATATATTTAAGTACGTATTAACAAAATTCAATTCATCTGTATTTTGATTATTTTTCTTTATGTGATTGTGTTATTTTTTTCATATCTTATGACCCCATCGTTTCATCAGGTTTGACCCGGAAGAAAGGCTTGCCGACCGTAAGTTTTTGTTGTTAAAACAATTTAAAAAAAAATCGTTGTAGAAGGTATGACATGAAACATTAATACCTTGCAGGTCGCACGAAGGTGCAATGTGGCTAAAAACCACTATTTACTAACGGTTAAGGAAAATATGTAAGGATTTCAAACAGGAAGAGGCCTGTGTCCAGCAGTATATAGCAACACCTGCAACACGCAGCTACAAGCATAAATAATTCAGATATGAGACACAATTTTTAATTATTAGTGTGAGGCATATATTCTACATGACAGCGACTAAGGAGTACCTACTTTCTAGAAGAGTCTTTTTTACAGGACGATTCAGCCATCTGTTCCTCGAATGCTTTGCTTCAGTGAGGGAAGATTGACAAGAGAAGAGGTTGTGATGGCTTTGAGACATCGATCCGGACACATTCCACTGAATAGCTTTGGGTTTATGATGCGCAGAGTCAATTCTCCCAGATTAAAAAGTCTTTTTAGTTAATATCTGATAATAGTTTCTCGGACAAAACTAAGGCCTCATGACCTGAAACTTCTAGACCTGATAATGGTTTTACGAACAAGGACCTGGTGTTGGCACTTCTAGTTAGATTCTACATGCAACATATCGTTACCACGTTGTCCGCGCCTTGCGGTTAGCTCGTCGCAAGCCCGAGTATGGGATAAACTGTTCAATGATAACTGAAACTTTACTTAACGCTAATGTTCACTTTCTTTTTATCCGATTTTTCCCTATTTCAAACTGCACCTGTACCGGATTTTTTACGTAAAGTACTTTTTTATTTTTGAATCTTGAAATATTTCAGACTTTATTCTATATTAAGTATCCTTTAGGCAGATATCAAAATAAGAACCGAGTTTCATTCTTTAAATGAATCTGAATGAGTGCAGCTTCTGAATACTGTTTAAAATAATATGGAATTAAAATAGTAGAATAAAGAAGACATTTTGCAGCAAGTGGATCGGCAAGAATCGTGAATATGTCGTCTTAATATCCGAGTCACGTGACTTTCAATATCCGGATTCGGTCGTATTTAAACGTTTGAAATCATTTTAAAATTCAATTCAGTTAACTTTTTATTGCTACATTTTCAAAATTTTAGAGAGATTTAATAAGATAATACAAATTAATTAGAAAGTATCTCTCTGAAGCTTGAAACCCATAAAGTACTGTTAAACTTGTTAACGAAAGAACAAAGTTTAGTCTTAGTTTCAATTTACTACAACTATTTATTGTTTAAATCTTATCATTTATTAGTTTGAGTTAGTCTCACTATTACAAAAATCAACTAATAGTTTTAGTAAGGCTAACGTTATCGTATATCTAGTAAGTTCACACCTGAAGCTGATGCTGGTGGTACCAGGCTGGCAGACAGATAGCGTTGTTCTTGATAAATTTTCAATCTGCCGTCCGGCGCTACTGCCGAACTATTAAATTAACCGAAGCTCGGAACGAACAATGACTTTCCGCACAATTGCTTTATAAATCTTTGCAGATGTTTTACAAATGATAGGGTTTAGGAAATCCTTTTATAGTTTCGTCGCTTAACATTTTCGTGCCGTTAAGTCACGGAATATTAATGCAAAATAACGTGGTGGAGTTATTTCTATGTTTATGTGATTTCAATACTATTTCTCTAGACACAAAGGTAAACCTTAGTATTATTATTTATTTTTAATTGTTTCATGGCCTACTTTAAGTATTATAATTTGTTTTTTAGTTTTCTTCGGTCAACCATTGAATAAGAAATTGATTAACATTAATTTTATTTTACGGAAACTACCAAATATGACAGTATCAATTATCTATAATTATTACACATTATAATCTCATTTTTATTCTACACAGGCACCTAAAATCTACATTATCTGTTGTAAATTCCAGCTAGAACAGAGTTAATCCTCTATCAACGCTTACCTCGCCTCTCAAGTCCTAAACGTCCAGAGGCACAACGTAAAATGTAAATTGTAACAAAAAAACTTCCAGACTACTTCGAGAAGCTGTTTTAAATTTAAAATAGAATGCATCTTAATTGTCTTTTAAGAGGAGACTACATCTTGTATTTGTAGGAGTAGAATTTGAAAGCTGGGGAAAGTGGAATGCTATTACAGAGGCTCTGATGTCCGTCCGTCGGTCACAAGGCTGTATCTCATGAAACGTGATAGCTAGACAGGTGAAATTTTCATAGGTAATTTGGCAGTATTTACTTCATTTCCTCCACAGGTTAACTTCATGAGAGTGCACGTCGTTTTCAAAACGTGCACGGGACACAGGTCTAACTGCCAACGAGCAGAGTCCTCCAACGGTCATAATTTTATTGATGGATGAAAAATATGTTTGAATTACCCATCAAATTATTTCTCACCCTATCAGTTTGGAGAGTCCGACTTACACTTGACCGGTTTTTTTATATTTTACGATGACTTGTACATCTATTTATATAACTATATTTCGCATGGTGTACCTACAGTCCCCTTCACCTGTGAGTCCCCAGATCTCAGTCTTTCTCAATACATGTGCACATAGGTACGACTATTTTAGCAAAAATATTAATCATTATAGGCTTAAATATTTCGCGTAGTAAACAAATTAATTTGCAAAAGTTTCTAACTACTAATCAGCTACTTAGCAAAGTATTCGCGAGTCTTCAAAGTTTGAAACAATGTAATGCAAAGACTCAATAGCCAATTAAAACTATAGTTTGAAACTCATCATTTAAGAAATATCTTTACAATTTTCATCGGTTTTTAACTTTACTGGAGACAAAATATTGTATAAATCAATCAAATTTATTAACAAAATTCAATAATTAACATTCAATCTGTTCCAACATTGAATATTTATGTTTTGTTGGTTAAATTCAATTCCATTCCTTTGTTTCTAATTCGTATAATTGCTAGCTTGTGAAGGACTGATCTGCCAATTTTAGCCCAAGCATATAAGACTACCATTTTCCTTTATATTACAAATCCAACAAACTAATAGTATACGTAGTAAAACATCCAAACTGTACACTAACCTAACAACAACAGTATTTTCCGAAGCATCCATCCAGAACCTCACATCTAGTGTTTCCATCCAGACAATAGCAGGAATAGCCCAGAGCTGATGGAATCAGCCGCGTGCATCGCCCTTAACGAAGCAGGGCGCTGCCAAATTGACACTCCTTTGTACGATATTGAAGATGGGATCCATTTTATTAAGTCCCATGTAGGAAGCTGAACGAGGTTAGAGGCAAGAAATAAACTGTTCGGGTTATATACGAGCTGAACTCTACTGTTACGTTAGCTACCTTTTGTGTTTTGGAACATAATGTCATATATTCGAAAGTCTATAAATAACGCTGTGTACCGACTAACGTAACTTAATCAAATTATCCAATTGTCAGATATTGAAAAAACTTGACGGAGTGAAACAGAACGAGAGTTGAGAATTATGTTTAACAATTAAAGAATACTTAATTATATTTGAAAAAGAACAAAAGACAGTCAGTGAAACGTTAGGGTAAAACAAAAAACTGTCGACAAAAGAAAAGCGACTTTGTATTCTAAGAACAAATGACGAAATTAGCCCATAATTTGTTAACTACAAAAGTACCAATATATTAATAAATAGAGTGTGATATGATCGAGCACGTACGCTTTAGCCATTAGTGATTTCTCGCTAGGAACTACCGAACTAATGTTGGATACGTGAGCTGGCCGCGCTCTGAACACACTCGTAAATATAACCTGCGCTACATGTTACATTTGCAAATGCATATTTTTTTTGTAGGTACACGAGTTTATATTTAGTTTAAAGCGACACTTTTGTTTACGTATGTTTTCATTTAAACGCTTTAAGTATACAAATGTTTTCATTTTTTGATAGGATAATTTGCAATGCGATCCCACGCTGTACGTAGATAGGAATCCGGTTGTATCGAAATCGTAAAAAAAGAAAACGCATACTGTATATTTCCAAACACCATGTGTTAATCATCATCTTCAGCCTTGTACCCCACTGCTGAAAGCTCAACACACTGTACCAAACACCCTGTAACTATCGCCATGCCAACTTAAAAGCATCAACTCATTATCCTCATCGACGTTTAGACCACATTAAATGTAAACAAAAGCCTTTACTACTTATAAAACATACAATTAAATGTAACCACAGCTCACGACGTCCTTACACATAATATACATGGCGAAATAATATTTATTTAAATTACAGCTCCCGAGAGCGCGTACCCTTTTCACAGCTGAATATTTCATGTAGCCAGTATTTAGGTTGAGACTTTTTTGTAGATACATTTTTTTGTATCGTCCCTAAATTCCTCTAGAGACTGTTTGTATTTACTTTGATGTAAGCTGGTTTTATACAGAATGTAGTTGCGAACGTGGTTATTTAAACGCGTATGTCTGCGTTCTCGCTTTGATAGAAGTTTCAATTCACGTCAGAAAATCTATCCTTTCATTTGGGCTTTTGTCAGTTCGCTTAGTTTTTTTTTTTTATATTGGTGTAGTGCTTAGGTAGCTGTAATAGTTGTCTTATGTTATTCTCCACACTTTACGGTGTTAAGGTTAAGACGATTCTGATTATGAAGCATGCTGCAGAGTCGAAGATTGTTTGAGTAAATTCATGTTTAATCTACAACATATTTAGCACCCTATTATGCAAATAACGAATTGTTCCACGAACAGCAAGAATTCACCTAATTCCCACATAACAAAGAAGTACGTCTTTAACTTATAACGAGCCTAACAACTGTCGTTTCTCACTAAACGTATACTTTTCTAATGCAATTTATTACACAATACTGTAATGTGCATGTACTCTGTAAATACGTACAACTGTCATTATGACAAGTCATTTCCTGTACTATGAACTCATGAAACAAGGCTGTTGCAGAAGAGGAAGCGAGATACAGCTACTCGCAGTATAGTGCGCTGTCTCGCTTTCACAATAACACCAGCCGCACTTGAAGACATCCTAGTATTCGTAGTAAAACACAGATATGCACATTTACTTACCTACTTCAACTAACATCGTTTCAACTTAAAAATTCAAAAGGAAATTGGAAATCGATAAAGAATAGGCAAGAAGGGTTAGGTACCGACTTGTGTTAGCAAAACACTTTTTATTGGTAAGTATTCCGAATAAATGGTACCTTATTTGAATAATAAAACACTTACTTGGACTTTGTTTTGTTTATGCTTACACAAGAGAAGGTAATCAATAACCTTTAGGAGTTGGTTTCAGATGAATTATATTTACGAGTGGAAGTCTGTTGGTAACGAAAAGATTAAGCAGATTTCTTATAAAACAAACATTATAAGAATTTCTTACGGTTAAATAAGTACATATATAATTTTGTATGTTATATTTAAAAGTGCCCAATAATGTTTTTTTTTTCAACCAACTTCTAAAAGAAGGAGGTACTCAATACGTCGTTTATTTTTTATTTTTGATATCTCTGAATTTCCGACTTAATGAAACGATTTTGTTGATTATTTTTCTTTTGACGTAAAATAGATGTCATTTAGTCCCATAAAAATGCCATAAAGTCGATTTTTTTCCGTAAAAAATATTAAATTATTTATCGCTTTTTATTCTGACTTTCGTTACTGATATTGTTTAAACAATTACTATTGACTTAGTGCTAAATTGAAAAGTTTCTTTGAGTTGAATAAAATCAATAGTTTATACTATCTTACCTTACCAGGGCGGCCGGCTGATGGATTATCCGGAGAACTATCTTGACGGACCCCTGACGGACACATCGACGATTGAATTAGACAAATCGTTCGGTGAAGTACGCCTTGGAATTAAGCTTTAATGTATTAAGTGGTACTTGTGAAAACCTTTTTTTAACATTGTAAGAATTTTATAGATTATTACTGACTCAAAGACTAAAACGAACAGGTTTGGTATGTAATGTATGAATTAGCTAGTGTTGCGAACTTTGAAAATTTATTTTATATTGACTATGTTTATTGATTTTATATACAATAGTTCGGACAATCATTATCACTATCGATAGCCATGACATGAACAACCAGTAAGTACCTACTGGAATCCGGAGGGTACATACTCAAAAAGTCTGCGTGGTCATTACAGCTCATTTCTTCCATTTGGAAAGAGGTATTTTCCAAATAGTAGTGTATTTTCAGACTTGTTTCTCTATTGCTATTAAAGCTCTTACAAAAAATAGGCATAGTTAAGTCCGTTTCTAGAGTTCCATTTCAAAGAGATAAACCGAACCCTATAACTAAGGTTTCGCTGTGTGTCCGTCTTGTAATGTATTTTTGTTGTCGCTACACACACTGTCACACATAATATTATATTTGTAATAAAAAATAAAGATCATGATTCAAAACGTTGCTACGCATATAAATTTGATAGGAGACCAATTTTTACAGCAAATTTGTTTTTCTTAAGCTTATTTCTGCGGAACTCTTTATATCGTAATTTCTATTGTTTACAAGTAACTACACCAAACTAACAAAACTATTGAATTACATTTGCCATTATTCACACCGTAACTTTATCTCATTGAAAACAAATCTCAGGGTAATTGCAAGTATGCGTCAGACTGCGAAATATACAGTAAAAATGTACATATGTACGTGCAATATAAAGCTCGTGCAACGAGATACAGGATACCGTAGGATTACAAAGGTGACAAATAGCTAGTCGTCCTCGGGATAACAAGATTCTATTCGCACTATGCCGGCTTCACTGCGGACGTAAAATGTATATAATAAGCACAGCCATGTCATATTTCATTCGTAGACTTTATGAAATAATGTTGCTTGATGTTGTTTGTGATACATTTTTTAATTTTGAACTTTTGTGCGGAAGTTTTTATTTCATAGAAGATGTACAGGCAGATTTTTAAATAATTGCTGTGATATATTTTATAATTAAAACTAGTCATTATTTATTACATTCATTAGCAATTTATGCGATTGGCTATGTATTACCCAGAGCAGAAAAGTTTAAGAATGTCAGTTTTCATTTGTACGGAAACCTCAGCTTCGCGGGATTCCAACTCAACCTGCT
The DNA here is from genome assembly GCF_003590095.1 of Trichoplusia ni. Lineage (NCBI taxonomy): Eukaryota > Metazoa > Arthropoda > Insecta > Lepidoptera > Noctuidae > Trichoplusia > Trichoplusia ni. The sequence goes on along the minus strand of NC_039484.1, from coordinate 8,331,496 downwards.
CATTGACCGTTCTTTTACCATAAGACTTTTATACCCAGTCATTATCACTATTTCCTACACTCCAAAGACTTGAACACGTATCATTACCACCGCGTTTAAAATATCGATGTCCTAAATAAACTAACTAACGAATGAATTGTGCTGTTATTGGTTGGACAAGAGCGATGATTAGGGGTGGCTCGCGTAGCAATCCGGTCGCCATGGCATGTGACTTGCATACTAAACGCAACACAGACCACCGATTGAACTGTATAAATTATACAGCGTGTCCTCAAATTGCGGTGTGCATAATAAAATAGTTTCGAAATTATTTCGTGAAATTTAATCATTTTATTGTTTGATGGAGTTAGGGGGTGATTAGTAGGTACGTTGTTTAGTATTCCTTACGGTTAATGATATCTCCTTGTTGAATACAGTAATCAGTCGGACCTACGGTGTCTGAAAGCATGAGCTAAGTAACGATTACTACACTATCCCCAAATTATCTTCTACTTCTAAACTACGGTACCTAAGCTATCGTAAAATGTACTGCTTTAGTAAGTTTTACCTTTAGATGCGTAATTTTACTTATTACCAACATTATAAGTGTACTAAAACCGAGATTTCGAAAACAAAACTATTTTACGATAGCCGTATGTATATTAGGAATTCAGAGACTAATAGTATAGAAGATCAGATTAAAACCATATTTCACGTTTACGTATCAGGAAAGCATACATCTCCGAATAAGCATTTTGGTTTTGGTAGAGGAAATGCAATATCTACATAAATAGTTTCCAATAATAACAGTTGGGTTTATCCTAAACCAAATTAGTTAAACTGAAACAACGTTCCGTATCTACATAAACACGGCTTATTGATAGGAATTTAATTAAAACACCTGCAAATTACGGTCCAGTGATTTGTACCGAGCGACCGGACCGATCGGAATTCATTACAGCAACACAACCATCGTACCGCGAGGGAAATAAGGAACCGTTGTTATAATTGTTTATTCCATGTTATAAAATATTCATCTACGTATTGTCTTTCTTTTCTTTGGGGAAGGATGCAAATTGCAAATCCTGTGTGATTTTCTTGGTGGACAAACTTATTTAAAAGCCTTCCCACGTACAAAGAAAGTCAGTGTCAAAAAAAGTTATAATAAAAATACATAATATTATTTTTTCTATCATTTTAATTGCATCCTAAAATTCCTCTCATGTCACAAACTTCAGGTGGTAATCAATCCGCAAAATGATTAGGATTTTACATAATTCGTATCGCTTCAGTGAACTACGAAATTTGACCCTTACACAAGGTCCCGGTGGACAGCAACACAGGAAGGTATAATAATAGGAAATTAATTTATATGCTAATTGAGTAGCCAGAGAACCACTGAAATTTTCCGATCGGGAAATTAATCGAAGCAATTCAGCCATAGCAGTGTTGCAATTGGATCACTAGTCCTTTGCTAGTGGAATTCAGTCAAAGTTAGACCAGATTACTAGATACACAAATTAGTTTTCGGGTTTCCTCAGTAGTTTAAATGCTTGTGTTTGTAGCTCTACGAAAGTTCGTGTTGAGTTGCAACGAATATGAAACGAGAAAATTGTATATAGGGAGAAAATTATCATGTACATTGCAAATCCTGCTCCTTTTTTGCTTCATCAAGATTTTAATACCGGAAAACTCATAAAGAACATGAATCAAAAACTTCCGTATAAATACAAAACAATTGCGCTCCGTCCCAGCAAAGAGATTAAATGGCGGACAAAAACAATTAGTCTGCATCTAAACGAGATGTTTCTTTAATTATAGGTGAAGATTCCTACAAAGCTTCTGTAGCAATTTATATCTACACAAGTAAGCGTATGACGTCATAATTCAGGGACGTATGCAGAAAGGCAATATTTTAACTCTAGAGAATAGAATTTAGTTTCATAATTTGTCTCTGCTTCACAGGAAATTCATGCAAGGAAATGCGGAATCTCATGTTAACGCCATACGTCGCAAGTTTTGTGTGAAGATGTTATTTTATGTAAGTTTGTCGTGTCGTTTACTAGATGAGATTTTAGTTGCGTGTCATCATGTTTTGCATGATGACGTGCTTTGAACGACAACCATTACCCGTATTATCACATTTTTGTGGAGAAATAGTTTACTCTGTAAGATGGTAAAGCTCAACAATCTTTTGCCTTTTGTTCAAAAATTCAGTTCCAGGACAAGAATATTTTGGACCACCTTTTGCGGTGCATGCTGCATAATTAATTTGTTTTATTCCTCAAATATCCTTCACTTACGCATTTTTAACATATACCAAAAGCTAACCGAATTAACACACAATGCGTTCCTTTAATAAGGTTTTAAAGAAAACGAAGGAGAATAAAAGATTTAAATCAAAAGACGTGGTATGTCTAAGATAAAAGCAGAATTTTTCCTGACACATTTCTTTGTTCAGTTTCCCATCCACCTGTAGACATCGAAGTGACGTCCGCCAGTGACAATCAACATCCCCTTATTAAGATAAATGATGCTCGCCCCAACTGAAGGGAAATCAAGGTTCAACCAAATTACGGTTTTGTAAACAATTGCGAGAGTAAGCGATATTTGGTAGGTACAAAAAAGACAAGATTTTATAGCATAGAAATTCAAAGGAAAATGGAGCTAAGATTTTATTTGACACATTCACTATTCTAAATAAGTACCACTCAAAATCTCATCATGTCATTCATTTTATACTTATATTACTGTATAAACATTTTTGGGCTTCAATCTCGTTAGATGGTTGGTACCTATGTATGCAGCATTTAGGGAAAATATCTGGGAGATCCACTATCATCTGTAAAGAAAAACTAACAGTTGTAGGAACGAGACGAAGAACGAGAGAAATGAAGAGCGGCATCTCTCTTCCACAACTGCAGTAGTCTTACGCTTAGAGGCAGTGGTAAGCCCACAGGCTGATGCCTATTGCCTACCGTCGGGAATGCGGTTATTGGTGGCGACAGATATTCTAGACTAACTGATTAATCCTGTTACGGGTTAATATTGGACCTGCAAGGTGGTTACTAGTTAGGAAATTGGTTTAAGCTACTGAAGTCTATAAATTACGAATTGATAGGTATTTAAAAAATAAAAAACCTAAGCATAGGTATTAGTGTTATTGAATTGCTAGTTACCCAATGGCAATGCAGTTTTTCTATAATAAATATCGTGAGACTGATTCATTATTAAATGATGTAACGGTTTACTCACGCGTATTTATCGGTGGTGCTCGACTAGTTTTGGACTCAACCGGAGTCCTGAATCATAAGCTGACGCGGCGGGATCGCGAGTCGAACGACTACAACCGTTACATCATTTAATAATGCAGTTTTTGGTTGCTAAAATGGGACTTTTAATAAACAAAAGTTTGAACAAAAGGTCTGTTTGAAATAATGGCTTCTAAACGTTCTAAATGTTAAAGATATTATGTAATTGTGCAATAAATAAATAATAAATAAAATAAAAAAAACTTTATGAAGATAGAATTCGTATTATTTATAATAACATCCGGTTCTATTCTTACCATATTACACTTCATGGCTTACGGACTTTGATACGTTCATACGTCAGACAACGCAGTACGTCAAGAATAGAGGTCTTTGTCCGCCTCGAATCTAATAGTCTATTGTTGGCTTTGACGCGTAACATACTGGCTTTCAGCAAAACACGGTTATATGTGTCTACGCGCCATATTGGTGCAAAAACGTAGGTAATTGGAGCCCTCTTGCATTTCTCTTTATAAGATATTTTTGGCAAAGCCTGGTAATAATACCTAGTTGATGCTTCTGTGCATGAAAATAGGCAATATTCCTCCGATACAGCTGCCTTTGCCGAACACTAGATAACTTGTGCCAGGTACGATGTCAGGTACGTGTGGAAAAAATTGTTATTATTCTAACAATATCACATAGGTACCTTGACACTTCACATAGGTACATGAAAATCGGGGTAATGATGTACATAGATGGATCTTGATAGCATTAGAAACCTACAGATCTTTCTTGGAAAACCACCTAAAACTAAATGATATGTAAGGATTTGATCAGTGTGTTTTTTGGAAACAGCTCGCCACACATTTGCTAGGACAAACCAGGATCAACAATGATAACCTTCGTAAACCATCTAGCACAGTTTTGTAACGCAACGAAATTAATCAGAAGTAGCAAAGCGGAAAAGGAACTTGAATCAGTCAATGAAGACCTGAAATAGCTCGACATGAATATAATTTTATTAAAGGACACACCAGGTGTCCTTTTTCAGTAATTCGTGGAATTTGACCAATCGTCGTTACCCGTTTGTAATTTGTGTCTCACAATTAGTTCCCCTCTGCTGGTAACGGTTGGCATGACAACCTGCACTACGAAATGCAATTAAGGTAATTTCGCTACCTTGATTAAGTAGTGTTTCATTTCAGTAGAACTGTATTTACTGAAAGATACTAAAACTTAAAGATATTGAAATGTATACCTGTTCAATTCCATTTCAATTTCAACAATTTTACCGAAAAATGTTACAACCTATGTATGTTACTGTGTAGGTATTAACAAACTGAATCGCCCAATGATAGGTACGAAGTAAAATAAATAGGGAAGTAAGTAGGTAAGAACTTAGGGGACGCGGTTTCGACATACTCAGGCCAAATGTTTATTCGTGATGAGCACGAGTTGTCGATCTGGTAATGAACAATAGGCATGTGAGTGTGTATATCAGCTGTCTCATCATACAAGCTTTGTTTTTGTTTGAGACTAGATAACGTTGTGCACAACTTGTGAAATATTGTAGGTATTATCTATATATATAAAATAAAGTCGTGTTAGTTACACCACTTATAACTCAAGAAGGGCAGAACAGATTTGGTTGAAAATTGGTAGGGAGGTAGCTTAGAGCCAGGAGACGGACATAGGATACTTTTTATGCCGTTCGACAGCGTTCCCGTGTGACTTGACATGAAACGTTAGTCACTATAAAACGTAGTATAACAAAAAAGAATCAGACTTGGAATAACAAAACGCAAATGACAGCTATGTAATGACGTATGGATGACAATTTGATATTTGTAAGAAATCAATATTACCTTAAATGTTGGATTAAATCCTTCTTCTTCGATAATGTCTGCCCCAAATGACGTCATTTGGAAACAACTATTGTATTTTCGAGTATTTGCAAAATCCTGATTTGTTTATTACATGTCAAACTTTTGTTGTCTATAGGGTACCAGGATACCAGGAGATCAGATAGTAGTATTTCATGAGGGTTGTAGCTGGGGAGCACGAGGGCGGTACCAGGAGATCAGATAGTAGTATTTCATGAGGGTTGTAGCTGGGGAGCACGAGGGCGGTACCAGGAGAGCACGTAGCCGTAGTTGATTAGGGTGGTACCAGGAGATCAGATAGTAATATTTCATGAGAGTTGTAGCTAGGTAGCAGGTACTGTACGCGTGAGAGTAGGGTGGGACCTTAGAGTAGGTAGCAGTCATGAGGGGATTACCAGTAGAGCAGTGAGGGTTGTAGCTGGGTAGCAGGTACTGTACGCGTGAGAGTAGGGTGGGACCTTAGAGTAGGTAGCAGTCATGAGGGGATTACCAGTAGAGCAGTGAGGGTTGTAGCTGGGTAGCAGGTACTGTACGCGTGAGAGTAGGGTGGGACCTTAGAGTAGGTAGCAATCATGAGGGGATTACCAGTAGAGCAGGTAGCAGTAATACATGAAGGTAGTACCATTAAATCGGTCAAAATCAAAAATAAACAAGATGTCTATTGGCAGCACCCATGAGATTGGCTCTAAGTTGCAGTAGATGTATATGAAGGTGGTTGTGATCTTGCTGAAGGGTCGCGATTAGCATAAAAACTAATTCAATCGGCAATATTAGTAAATCATGTGTTTCTTATTTACAACCTACAACTTGAAATCAGTACTTAAAAACAATCAGCTATATTATCATCGACCCTAAGGCGGTACGAAGTCCGCCGGGAAAGCTAGTTATTTATATTATCATGTCATGTAGGTATAAGTAGATAATGTTTAAGATAATATGAAACACATTTAACAGGTGAGTGAGTGGTACAAGTGTTCCAGTTCTGACGTTATTACCGAAGTTTGGAGATATTTTTCAAAGAAAATATCGTGGGATATTTTCTTTGAAAAATACTCTCAGCTTGTCGCAAACTTTTTCAATTTTCAATAGGCTTCTATCATTTTATGACGTATTCTACGAAAATATGTCGTGTTCGCGTTATTTAGTGAATGATTTAACAAACGGCTGTATCGTTTCGTAGAAGTTATGTTTCTTTTGGTTTGTTAGTAGGGGTGAGGTTTATATTAAACCTTTCGATCTACCTTACGTATCGAGCAAACGTAAACAGTTATTAAAATACTAAACCTTATCAATAAACTACTCAAAATGCTTGGTCGTATGCCGAGTGGTAATGGTCACCACGCTACATAAAATGTGCGTGATGTGTCGCCGCTTTGATTCCCCAGTAGGATTCGTTTGTGTGATCCACGAATGCTTGTCCTGAGTCTGGGTGTCTTTGGGCATGTGATTTGAATGACACATCATGCAGGAGTCGTTTTTTGTCTAGGTCCACTAAAGTCCACTTACATGCTCGCTAATAGATAAATGTCCTAGATGTCGATTTGTCGAATACAATAACTAATGTCGTTGTAACTAAATTGAATACTCGTTCTAACCAGAATAATCTTACATCTCCTTTATTTTGGAAAAGTTCATTTCAAAGTTATAAATAGATACAAACCAAGTGGGTGTATAGAAAACATTGCAAATCACTGCTACAACCTTCGTCAATAATTGGCAGATGCCAGATAGGTGAATGTCCCGAATTGGATTAATTTAGTACCGTAGAAATATCTAGATTTCTGTCTGTCTGATACAGGCGTACTCTAACTGTCGCCTCGACGAAACCAAGGCTTGACTAAAATAACTAGTCGATTATACTTAAAATAGCTTTCAATCGACTTTGAACGGTAGGCTTGGAATAAACGAAATAAAGTTCTCTAGCTTAGAAGTAGTGCGAAAGGTTCCTAATTATACCTAGTAACAGTTGATCTGTTTTTTTATTATTAACGTAATGCCAGAAAGACATAATTTGAGTTTCGTCCCCTAAGGGTAAAAACAGGAGTCCATTAAGGCTCTGCGGTTTGTCCGTCTCTCAATGGGCTGTATCTCATGAACCGTGACAGCTAGATAAGTAAACATTTTCACCGTTGATGGATTAATAATCAATAAAAAATTAAGGAACTCTGAACTAAGAAACTGGCATTAAGGAACTTAACCCTTGTGTCGCGGGGGGTTTCACAAACATTTAGCAAGAACATGACACTCAGACTCAGGACAAGCATTCGTAGGCCACACTTGCTTGTACTACACGGGGATCGAACCTTTTTTTTTTTTTTTTGTTTAGGCGGGGGAATCCTCATGGACACCCACTCCCTCGGGGGAGGAAATGGGTAGTGTCAGACTTTTACTGACTAAACCTGAACCGCCGTGCTACGTCATCTGCGTTGTTGTGTCGGTGTATGGCAATGCGTTGCAATCCTTCATACGACGGGGATCGAACCTGCGACACGTAGCACACTGTGGGTTTCGCGTAGTGACATCTACCACTCGGCTATCCGTCCAGGCAATCTGATGGGAGACACTTTTTTTAAGTACCTACACTCTCCTAACTTCACCCTTGAGGTGACTCAAGTGAGTAGTGTCGCATTATTTCAGAGAAACACCTTTATCACTAATATACCTGTAGTGAGTACGCCTGTAAACAGTTTAGTATCGTCGAACGTACAAAATAACTCGCATCAATCTTGTCTCACACATCAAATAAGTAACAAACAATTTGTACAGTGAACACTGAATAAAACAAACTCTTCCATGTTACCTACTTTTCCTTATTCACCAACAGTTCATTCAAATTCACCCCTCGCTTGTCCGTACCTGTATAACAAATAACTTATCACTCAAATTCAAGTGCGCCTATACGACAAAAACATTTTACATAACAAGCTTCCTTTGATTATTGGGTAAATTGAATTTAAAAGTTTTATAATAAAGTTTATTACACAAGGATTCGAGTACCTACCTCCGCTGTCTAAAAAAGTTATACGTTTCGATTGGGTGTACGTATTTTGTATGCTAATAAACTGCAGAAAATGATGTTCTTTTTTAGCGTAACACGGGGTGAATGTCAGTAGTATTACTGGTGGGGTTAGACACAGGTTCTTGCTTAACGATTTATAAAAAGCATACGTATTAAAACATGCAATAGAACAGGTAGAAGGCAGTCTGTACATCCCTTTGCAAAGACCCCATTTTACTCGTTATTATTTTAGTCATATCTAGATGTCGCGCCTACTGACTATAGTTCCAAGAGATATGCTGTCTCTGATGACTCTATACGCGTTTACGTCGTACAGTTTTTAATTAGTTAATGCCAAAAACGTCGTACCTAAATGATAATATCTAAGACTTACTTGTTTTGAAACTCTTTGACGGAAACTTCTTTGCTGGGTGAAACATCCGCTATAATATGGTCGTTTATAAAAAAAAAACGGTGTCAAGGTGCCTCATCCTTTAAATCGGCCTTCAAAAACAGAATTTAATTATATTTGCATTACACTATGTGATTGGGATAAGGTTCCAAATTAAAACGGCTTTTAATTTAATATTTTTTATTCTCATACTGTAAAATAAAATATGAAGTATTTACAAAATAATTGAAATAGAAATCTAAAAAATTCATCACATAAAGAGTTTTCTACTCGTCCTTGCTTAAACACTACAAATTAAACTAGAGAATACGTTTGTTCATATTTATACCTATTTTTGTATTTGTAAAAAATACGTTATTGCCATAGCGACTCCGACACACTGGTTTATAAATTATTACAATGGTTTAATTACGTATGAATATTATACGGAGCGATAAATATTTGTCGACTATATTTTATATAAAGCTTATATTAAACACAAGAATAATAAACATAAAAAATGCAGATGACTTTTCAGAAATACTTTTAAACATTAAAAAATGTATAATATCGACCAGTGATTGCAATCAATTATTCTAGGTACTGTTCCACTTTTAATTTTACCATGAGACTGACATGTACCTAGTTGAATTGTTCTAAATGACAACACACATTCTGGAAATCTGACCTCTTTGAAATATTTAACTTTCAATTATTATTTTTTTAAACTTAGGCCATTCGCTCAATTTATTAGATACGATACATAATCAGTATTTTATTAACATATAAATAATCATGTTCAAACTTGAACCATGGAACTTTTAATTCATATTCTATTCGTGAAATATTTATTAAATTGTGTTTCTTATCAACTAAACATTATTTGACTACACGAGAATTGAGATTCGATATGTGTTACATCAATAGAATTTTAAATAAATAATTTATTCATTTATAATAATGAAACATAATTGCACAGAAATACAGGAGAAATAATAAACGTAATTATAATTATCAATATTAAATTACTGAAGGGTTACCACGAAATTATTAGACATGCGACCTATTAGTTATGTCCATCATGCGAGAACGATGTATCAGCGATATTGCTTACACGTGGCTTTCTGAAGTTATTTAATACTGTCTGTGGCGCATACTATTTCTATTTGCTTTTTACAGCTTTGACGCCAGTGGCTCTTATCTGAACCTCAACAATACTGCAATATATGGAATCTTCAAGATCGGTTGAGTAGTTTCAATGATCATAAGTGGAATCAAACTTGCATACAAACATTCGCACTTGTTGTATAAATATGACAGAAAAAGATTTAACCTCGTCTAATTTTCGTGGTACTAAATTATTGATCTCCACTACACGCTAACTTAAACTATACTGTTGTATAAATAGTACCGTTCGATGAAAATAATGAGATATCGTTAATTTTATTTTCGAGCCACAAAAATTAAAGAAACATTTGCAACAATTCATACATGAAAAACCTCATATCACCACAGATATAAACACATTTTAGTACAAGATCACATAAGTGTCAGTTGATGAATATTCTTTCACAGTTGAAAAATATTAACGATATCACACCCTCATCCAATGCAGTGTACACATATAAATAAGATAAGTACAATGATTACTACACTAAAAGGAATCAAGTATTAGACCGATTCGGAAGTTGAGCATTCGTAACTAATTTATTATGCTTAGTTTTAAAGCTTAGATTAACAGTATAAAAGAGTAATATCGCATAGTGAGGGAAAATGACTTATAAATTAACATTAAACCTTCGTGGTTCTCATACTTTTTTCGGAACGCTATTTTGGTGTCAAAGCTTCTACTAACTTGTGAACTAATTTCTTACTGTGACTTACTTAGGAACTAATTTTCAGGACTTGTAGTATACATGAGTTTTATACGAAATGTAAGGTTATATTTTTATTAATTTTGAGAGCGTACCTCATCTTAAAGTAAGATAGTTGCACCGACTGAATATGGGAAATGTTGAACGTTGGATCAGGTTCAACGGTCTGAAAGGCCTGTAACTTTTTTTTTACACAAAAACAGCAGTCTTATCTAAGATGTTGGTAGGCTCCCTAAGATACCTAGACGCAGGACAGATTTTTATAAATAATATTACTCAGATAATTATTTTAGGCCAAATAATACATTTCTTTCCAGTAATTGCTAGGCTGATTATTTATAATACTTTATTAAAGCCACTACTGCGATAGGTTTCTGAATTAAGATATAGTAATTTTTTATATATGACATCTGTAGTCAGTCTAATCTTAATTTAATATTTCTAAACAGATTCTATCCCGGTGTATAAATACACAATAGATACTTAAATAAACCATACGCACAAATTGCAATAAACAGAAGGAATCTGTTTAAGTCTACCAACCCATAAAATATAGACGACTTTGGTAATAGTTGCCAACGTAGATAATAGCGTGCCTTTTGTGTTACCATTTATTTATGTCACGTGATAAGTGTTGGAATTGTTGAAAGTTATTATGTGTCTCATTTTAGCAATAATATCTATTAAAAAAATTAAAATATAACGTCACTGGAATATTTACATTGGAAAATGGGTCCTTGTAGCAGTTTTATTATTGTTTGCCAAAAAGGTAACGTCAACTGCAGCAATGTAAGGGATCCTTACAAATCCCCATTCATCAAAATTGCACTACGGCATTCAGAAGTGTCTGTGTAACGTACATGAACTCCGGCATTCTGAGTAACATGAAATCTAGAAACCTACGTGGGGAGGGGGGGGGTCACTGGTATGATTAGAAAAGTACATTAATTTAAAAGATAAATGAGCAATTAATCCTTAAGAGTGAATGTTAACGAGCACGGAGAGTATTTCAAGATAAATTCAGAATATTAGTCTTTCAATGAAACACAGGGCATAGAGCACAGTTGGCTTTTAATTCTTGCTTGTTTATTTCAAAAGACAATCAAAATAAACAAACAAAAATAAAATTAAACTAATTTAAAGTTAAAAATACATGGAAGTTTAAGAAGTTTTACAGTCAATTACGTTATTTGGCGAACGAGTATAATAGGAATTGGAGTAAAAGGCATAATGATATAATATTGCAATATTTTCAATTTTTTATATTCTGGGCAGATAATTCCCCACAAAATAACAGTTAACCTCTATTTTTAACTGCTCCTTGTGGTATAACCATGTTTGAGATCCGTGAAAATTCTTAGATATGGCTTTCCCTTTCTCAATACGAAGAATGATCACTAAACGACCTTACAGGAATTTTATAATATAAATTAACACTGAAAATAAATTATCTGACCGGAGGGAGGTGAGTCTGCCACCAATTGAGTATTTTAATTACGTAGATAGCGAGACGTTAGCGAAGAACATCTCACAAAACGAGGTTTTGCTCGTTTGAGACAAACTTTTTAGTTAATTACCTTTGATAATACTTTATGGATTCAAACCTCGATGTGGTCGTCGGGCACAGGGGGGCGCTTCAGCTTCTTAGGGTTAAGTATTGAAGGCTTCTGTGTGCGAGTGTGCCATACATACACTTTAGTACAGTTGTCTGCCAACGGCTCCAGGTCGTCCTTAGTAGCGAAGTATTTCAGTATCTCGCTTTCCTGCAAAACGAATATTTTATACATTAATGTATGCCTTATATTAATGTTTGTATGTAATAAATATTTTGATTTTATACAGGCACATATTTCTTCACTCGTATTTATTTAAATGATAATGTTTTATAATTCATGTCGTACGCATATTAAGTATTGATTAACAAACAGGGCCTAAGTGTAAGGAGTAAATAAATTACATCTGTCAAAATTCCAACCTAACAGCACTTCATTTTGGCGCATTAAAATAATAATAACCACACTGAAAGTCTAGAAAATGAACTCTATATTTATATTAATAAAGTTGATTTTGTTTTACGATTAAAACAGGAGTATCGAGAATAATACGCCGAATACTATACTAAAATGTAATACCATCTCGGTATGTATATTATGTAGAGACAGGATATGACTGATAGGTGATAACAGGCCGTATTTATGTGGTCAGAGAGAAAGCTAGATAAATATTATCACTATAATAGTACTATTATTGATATGAACAATTTATAAAAGAACATTTAGACTTCCTACGACAATCTCATTATGACGTCAAGAATTCTGATTTGAATCAAAGTAGTTTTAAAGTATATTGTCATATCAAAATAGCGGTGTGTTATAGATAAAATCTTGTTGAGAATAACAGTTAAGGAAGAGATAATCACTATAGGAAATTAATACTATCATACAGCATTCTAGCCCTTAGTATTTAGCGAATAATAATTTAGTATAAACTATACTATATGTGATAAAAACCTAGGAGTGTCCTCCGTAACAATTGTGTATAAATTTTACTAAATCGTTACGTTACAAATCTTTTTCCTAAACTTTATACAAGTCCTCTTTGTCAATTTCTGTTGTTCAGAAAAGGGCAATACGTGTCTTATGTATTTTTTTATTTATCCAACTGTGGATCTAAATAGATTTTTACTTTTTTATAACCTACCATTTACCACCTCATCATTGGCCTAGCCTTTTCCCAACTATGTTGGGGTCGGCTACCAGTCCAACCGGTTTCAGCTAAGTACCAGTGTTTTACAAGGAGCGACTGCCTATCTGACCTCCTCAACCCAGTTACCTGGGCAACACGATACCCCTTGGTTAGACTGGCTGTCAGACTTTTTCAAGCTTCTGACTACCTGTAACGACTGTCAAAGATGTAGGAATAACAGCCGGGACCCACAATTTAACGTGCCTTCCGAAACACGGAGGAACTCGTTATGACGAAGATGGTCACCCATCTACGGACCAACCGCGTCAAGCATAGCTTAACCTGTGATCGAATCACTTATGCGGTTATAGCTTAGCCACGAGCTCCTACCATTTACCACCTATCATCCTTTATTAATTCAATAGAATAAGTCAACGTGACTGTGTTCCGGCCTCATTTCTGTTACTTTCATAATTGAGGACAATATAATATAAATCGCATTCAATAAATAGGTCTTTATTTTGATCAATGGAAGATCATAAAATAAACTAGAACATTAACAGCACTTAACTGCCTCCATCTTCGTTGTCTGGTTATTGTTAGACAGACTCCACCTACTTTGGGACCAGATGGTAGTGTATTGTCATTTAATTATTACAATTGGCCAAACGTCTTTTGTAATTGCCAGTATGGCACTGGATATAGAAAATACGTGGCGTCTAATATAGTTTATGTTTTATTCCAGCGACTTCGTTTGTGTGCAAATTTCACTTAATTAGTATTTTTGTATTTTCTGGATAATTTCTTGAATAACATTTTCTAAGTGTTCTTTTCAGTTTCTATGTCGGAAATAAAAACGTAAAAGTAAGGTTTTGAGCAAGAAAGTCCCACAAATTTATTAATAATAGGTACTGCACATTTTTATTTAAATCTTGTTACAAAACATCTCAATTCCAGTGTTCAGTTAATCAAGTTGCTATTTTTCAATGTAGGTTCACAATCTCACGCTTTTAAAAATCTCGATGGCAGTACCATTTTTAAACTTCAAGCAGATTTTAAGCAGAAACCGAATTCACGATTAATTCTCACACGCTAGTTCAAAGTCTTTCAATAGATATTTTCAATAGTTTATCTAAATACTCATGCAATAATTTTGCATATAATACAATAAATTGATAACTTACTTGAAACCCAGACTGAACTTTTCTGGAGAACTTCGCTTCGGGATGTTCGAGGAACAGGGTCGCATTGATTGCGAACCCCGCCATATCGATGGGGAAGGGTCGGAAGGGCTTCCACCAGGCGTTGTACCCACTGACCTTCCCGTCTGTGACCAGCGGCATTTCAACCCGCATGCCGCCCACTATCCCTACCGGCCATACGCCGACGTTCTTTACTTTTCGCATCTGGAAAATAGAGAAGATTGAAAATTAGGTTATGCAAGGGTTGAACCTTTTTGGTAGCACCGAATCATATTTTCTTATGCTTCTAATATTTGCGGTCAGTCAAAGTAAAAAGAGAAGGACAACAGAAGTGTGAACGGAATCGAAAAATTTGAGTAATTCTCTGAATTATTTTCGCAATCAACTCGGCGATGGCAAAAAAGTGGACCTATAACCAGGCTTAGCAACACCGAGTTACTAAAATGCCTAATCATGATATTGTTTTCGAGAAACAGAAGGACAATATATAAACTAAAATTACTTAGCAAAAGGACTTCACTCAAATTATTACAAAGGTTTTATGTGGACACACCTTTTTAATAAAAATAAATAATTATAATATGTGCAAAAGTTTTGCTGACTACACTTCAACGATCAAAAACTAAGAAGCCTTTTCGCACAAAGGCTTCAGCTATCCACTAGACTGAAATCCAATAACGTTGGGCAATAAGTATTGGCGTGTTGTCAAATAATACCGCTGATCGAATTAGGCTCGTGACCTAATAATACCCCATTAGACGTCGCGATGGTTCTCAGACACGCCCCGCTGGAGAAATCTTAGTAGTAAAGGAACAGCTTTTTTTACTTTTCGAACAATTATTTTATCTTTGTGTCACGGGAGGATACACAAACATTCAACTTACATGCACATAGACAGCCAGAATCAGAACAGCTTAACGCGGGGATCAGATCCGCGTTAATTCGTAAATAGAACATATAATTAACTAAAAAAATAAACAATTTTGGTAAAACGGGCAGCGTTAAGTTTAATGTTGAAAACTAACATATCATCGATAAAAAAATTAATTTTAAAAACATTTTCCTGGAAAATACCTTCACTTGATTAATATTTCTGTATTGTTTGTAGGTACTATTTGTTATCGACAAGCCAACAACTACACATTTAGTTACACCATTGATAAACAGTATTATTGCAACGCGCTTCAATGATTTTATTGTTTGTGTATAAGAATTTTATTGCTATTTCGAGTAAAACAATGAGTGTTAATCTCGATCACTTTATAACTCACTTCGTAAACAAGGAGAAATGTTCTAGAGAAAAATACTTTACCAATTGATAGCCTGGAATCAGGTCAGATGGAACAAACTAGTTTTATTACTAGGGATGTGCCTTTTTAGATAGCTAGCGTATCGTTCGTAGTACAACATTTCAGAAAAAAACACGATTGTTTTCCATTGTGCTCTTTCAATCTTTTTTGTGAATTTGATACCGGTTGAGTCTCAGGACGATTGTATAATAACATCGGTTAACTGACATGCCTCTATTTGATACGTATCTCACGTATCTCACGTATCAAATAGATACCAATTACAATAAATAAAAAAGGAGCATTTGACTTTTCACTATCATTTTTACCTATACCTGAGCCTAGTTTGACATAATGTTACAAAAAAGGTCTCACGTACATTTTGGAGCTAGTGCTAACCCTAGTAGCGGCGTACTTTACGCGTCATAAATTTCGCTTGAACTAAGTTTTATCTATTTGTATATGGCTTAGGAAACGAACTCGTGCAGTCAGGGCACTCTCGTGAATAAGTAGCGAGGACGCGATAAGATTGTGTCGATGACCCTACCGAAACGTTTAATAATAGTTCGATGTACTTTAGGTATCAAAATGTCCACATATCTATCTCTAATAACATATACAATCTCGCGAGCTTTTTGTGATACCTGCAGTATTAAAAAAAACAGGGCCATTAATAGATATGAGGATCGATGTCCGAGTATTTTGGCTAGGCAACACACAGTGATAGTTCAGTGTGTTAAGTAGTTTTTAGTTTAGTTTTTCTGTATTTATATATGATAATTATCGAAGTACTATTTTATATATTAAGAATTTCGGTATAATAATCAATGTACATTTAACACTTATGACTTCCTTTTAATAAATCCAGTTACGTGGAATGTAAATAAACAAGGCAATTTACCTTCTGTGATATTTTTAGTTTATAACCAAAGATAATAAATATCTAGTATTACAATATTAGTATTTATAAATAGCATGCCATTAGAGTTTGTATAGCACATGTTTTAAATGACATATCCTATCGTACGCCGCGTCATAACATAACTCGGTCACAAGTCACATCCGATTACACTCATTGCCACGGCTATGAGAACCGATTAACAAAAAACCTTCAATTAATATTTGTCAATTTAATACGAATTGAATGAGCAAATAATTATCTAAATCGATCAAAGGTTAATGAGGTACGCCTATTAAAGTTCCTTACGTATTTCTTAAAGCAAAGAATGGAATTTCTAATTTTTATAATAGGCATAATTTAATCAAACGTCAGTAACGTAAATGTCACAATAATCGAAAAAACAAAATACTTATTACTGCTATCAATCTTCATGCATCTACATAATTTTTAAATTACTTCGTAATGTACCTGTAGTAATTGAAGGTATTATAAACGCTTTCAAATAAAGTATAGGTTTGCTTTTAAACGCGTAGGCCGGTCTGACAAAGGTATTTCTACTAACGTAAAAGAAAGAAGGTGGATACAAAGAGGATGGATAGCTTCCTCTTTCCTTTCTTTTCATACTAATAATGACGTTATACCAACACCGTTCCGTTTTATGATGGCAATATTTTTACAAAACGTTTTTTTGCCGCAATTTGGACTTTGAAAACACCTACAAGTCGTTTTAATTTCAAGAATGAACCTTATCTGCGTGTTTTAATAAATTAACACGCAGAGCCGTGCTGGGCATTTTGATTAGGTACCTTTTTTCTTTTAAGACCCAGAAGCAGTTTATTAATTTATAATTCATTGCCATTCTTCAGTTATTCTGAAGCACTAGGCACGTACCAAGCACTACTGACTTAATTATATACTTAATTATTGCTTATAACAATCATGCCTTTGTGTCAATATGGACTTCTACACATACAGTCAAAAATACAGAGTCATTGTAAGTCGATGTTTTAAATACAAATAAAACACATGCATAAGATAAGTTAATAATGAGTAGATTCTCTTTATCTTCGATGATCTCAAAGCACCCTAATAAGTCTAATTTCTAACGACAACTATCAATGTCATTAGAAATCTCTTTCTCATAACAATGAATTGACAACACAATAGTAATTAAACAAACATACATTGTTTAACAAGCGTCAAACAAATAGCAACAAATGAACACATTGCGGAAGGGAAATTCAATCACAATTTATGAGAATCTTTATCTTGTACGTATATGAAGATAACATTTCAGATGGCATTCGTTTTGAGAAATGGCGTTGTGGGTGACCGCGGCGGTCAACAAAGAGTTCTTGGTTTTAAAACTTTTTAAAAAAGAATTCGTTCGAGAGCCAAAAAGAGTAACTAAGACTACCTATCCTTAGATGTATTATATATAGGTACATACAGTTCTATTTTCATCGATATCTGGTGCTGCAAACCATCTCCTGGTGTAATGTATGATACATTCTGCTGATTAGTTGAAAAAAAAAACAGAGAGTGCAGTAGGTATATTAAGAAAAAAAAAACTTCTTTTAAAATATGAAGTACAAACGTAATTTTATATTTCGTCGCTGATGTAATTCTATGGCGAAAAATTAAGAAAAATCGAGTCTTTTTAGATTAAATTTAATATTGTATTATAACAGCATACTATCTAAAAATATAAAAGGAAGCTAGTTTGGTCTATTGATAACAAAACATGTATCAATCTCACACATTATTCGCTAAGCGGCTTATTGCTACAGCAACGATATCCGCTCATTGTCACAGTCGCCAGCGTGGCAAAACATCAAACACAGGACAAACTAAAACAGACTATCAAACACAGACTTACTAAGCGATATAGGCGAATGATGAGTTTTAAAATATTTCTCCCGAAGTTGTTGCAAAAATTACCCACTATTAACTACACATCAGAGAGCAATCGCCAAAAATAGCACAGGTGTTTGACCTGTTCTTTTTTCTGACAGAACACAGAATGAAAGATTGTTGTTTTCGTACAATACATCTCATGGTATAACGGAAATCACGAGACGATTAAAAAAAACATTTATTTCAGTTATACACCCATAGAAAATTAGAATAGGTTTAATTATCAATTAGTATCCCGTTTATCGTCGATCAACCAATTATTACAATAAAGAATTAAGTACGATCACATCACAAATGTCAATTTGCAGCAGTCATACACAGCCTTATAGTGGTAACCTGCACGCTGTTCACAATGTTATAAGACGCCGCCTTTACCATATTATATTGCTCATGCATCATATTGTCTGAGCGGCTTTGCTCCTTTTAGTTGCTGTCACAACATTTTGAACTCCAATGCCCCGCACTGCGGGTTGCCACCGTTCTGCTGGCCAGCGACACACGATGATGAATCACTATTTTCCCTCAAAGGGGTAATTTCATTTCTAATTTATTGGTGACGAGTTTTTTTCTTCCCTAAATAGATGCATTCCATTTCTCATGTTCGCAAGTGTTGAGCAAGCTACTTATGTCGAGATGATCAAATGTGACTCTGGCGGTAGACGATTTTAATCTCTCGACACGAATTTCGGCAAATTTTCGGTTTCCTTGATAATTTTCAATAAATCTGACACACTACTATTTGGTTTTCTATTACCTGATATTTCACACGGTAATGTTTTTGCACTCTCTATTTCTTCTCCATTATACCACGAGCTGCAGATCTGCACTAGGCTTAATTCATCCATTATGGCACTTGTTTTGAATGAAGCACGCACATTTTTGTTTGTTTTTGTGACGCTGTATCTAAGGTCACTCACTAAGCAAGCAGGTAGGAGAACAACACCGGTAATAAGCGCGTTGACCGAGTGAGACTCAAACCATTTAATAAACCGGATAAATGCTATCCCAATTTGGTCAACAGCGGCAAAAATTGGAGTAAAATAAAGATTAACGGTTCATGGACTTACCTCATCGAAAACTTTAAGTGAGTATGTGTTGTCGTCATCCATAAAGTACACAACTCCTCGCGTATCTTCGGCCTTCTGCAAATAGCCTTTAAGCCAGTCTAAAGCCAGATTCCTTTGTTCCACACCGCTCGCCTGAAATATTTACATACCCCGATTAGTAATTGATACTATTTGAATAGTTCTTATTTCGTGTTAGTAAAATTCTCCATATTATTAGTTTTGCATTCATTTAGAGCCAATTTATTTTATAGGTTTAGTATAAAAGTTCTCATAATGGTCAAAATGATTAAAGGTACAAGACCAATTGAGAAGTTTCTTAAGAATTGGTTCTGAATGGAAGATTTTTTTATTAATAATTTGTTTAACTCTTTCAGGATATTTAAAGAAATTGCAGCCGGTTGCGTGGATAAAGATAATTATAGTATAGTTAATAATAATTATCGACGTCAAAGATAGTTAATCCGAAATTCCTTATCAAGACCCGCAGGAAGGATTTTGGTAATGCGATGATATTGCTATTTATAGATAAATACGTACGTACGTAATATGTAATTTAATATGTTATATAAATGTACGCTTACTACAAATATTCATGAAAGAGTTAAACATCTTGAGTCAAACATTATTTATGTTGACATTTGAAAGAACACAAAACACGTTAACAATTTATTCATAGACAAAAACAAAGTTGTTAGGAATTCAAAAGACAACACATTATGAAACTTAAAACTTCTCAGTTATTTAATGTTAGTTTTCAAATATGTGATAGAGTGAAGGACGATATTAAGTGCATAAATAATAAGTAATTATTAATTATTTTCATGCCTTCTTTTGTTATTTTTTATTCATGTTGTACTTGGTACGTTTAGAGTCGAAAGAATGGCCTGCATAAAGTCAAATATGTTTACATAAGAGTAATGACTCTCGGTGCAGGGTAGGTCTATATCATTCCTACGGAAATGAAAACCAACAAAATACTAAAAAGGTTACTTTACAAATTATCTAACTAAAGTTCATAAAGACGTTTATTAAATAATCTTGAAAGAAGAATAAACAACTATATATTTTATTTTCCATGTGAACCTCTATCACATATTTAGAACTGGACAAATAGTCACAACCCATCAGACCCATCTATGCCATAGACCCATAAATATAATCAGGGAAAGTGCCTCTTGCCTTGCAATATACAGCATTTTACATTTATTGCTTTTCAAATCAATTTAAATCGAAGAACTCGTGGCTAAGCTATAACTGCATAAGTGAATCGATCACAGGTTAAGCTACGCATGACGCGCTTGGTCCGTACATGGGTTACCATCTTTGTCATAAGGAGTTCCTCCGTGTTTTGGAAAGCACGTTAAACTGTGGGTACCGGCTGTTATTCATACATCTTTGACAGTCATTACAGGAAATCAGAAACTTGAAAGTCTGACAACCAGTCTAACTAAGGGGTATCGTGTTGCCCAGGTAACTGGGTCGATAAGGTCAGATAGGCAGTCGCTTCTTGTAAAACACTGGTACTTAGCTGAATCCGGGCAGACTGGAAGCCGACGCCAACATAGTTGTGAAAAATATAGGCCGATGACATCAATTGAAATCAGACCTGGCCCACTATGTTTATGTCATGCAAATCTGATAATGTTCAACAACTTTTTTTTCTGACCGCATAATTGTTATAGATTGTGTCACAGACATCCTGCTTCTATTTGTTAAACAACCAATTAGTCACTGTTTGAGGATTGGATTAACTTACCTAAGTGACATCCAATCGTAATTTTATGAAGGTTGATCTGAAATATAATTGATTAACAGAATAGTATTCCCATTCGCTACTGTGTGGCATCGCGAATTTTTTCAGAGAATAAAAAAAAAAAGTTTTTTAGTCTATGGCAACTCACAACTAAACGTCACTGATTTAGAGCTAACCATGATTTTGTGGGTCCCATTATGCCAGGGTTCAGCTATTGATGCTGGGGTTGGGGTGGGTGATTATATTTCAGATCAACCTTCATAAAATTACGATTGGATGTCACTTAGGTAAGTTAATCCAATCCTCAATTTTATTTCATGTTGATCTGAAATATAATTGATTAACAGAGTAGTTGTTCAGAGATTGAGGCATAATGGGTACATCTTATAAGCCTGGATATGATGAATAACGGTTAAGGCTTTATAATTATTAAGATATCTATTTATAGTGGCATATTATCCTAATATTAGTATCTATATTTGTTTTTATCCATATATTCTGTCATACACATTGATTATTGATCAACTATTAATTTTCATTTTTTATAAAATTAGTCTGTAGTAATTAACAAATTTTTCTAAATGCCAAATTTGTAAGCCAAAAGGGCAGAACATGTTGATGTACATATTGTCCTTATATTTTCACCACATCAAAAAATGTTTAATACATATATTCTGTCATACACATTGATTATTGATCAACTATTAATTTTAATTTTTTATAAAATTAGTCTGTAGTGATTAACATTTTTTTTCTAAATGCCAAATTTGTAAGCCAAAAGGGCAGAACATGTTGATGCATATATTGTCCTTATATTTTCACCACATCAAAAAATGTTTAATACATATATTCTGTCATACACATTGATTATTGATCAACTATTAATTTTCATTTTTTATAAAATTAGTCTGTAGTAATTAACATTTTTTTCTAAATGCCAAATTTGTAAGCCAAAAGGGCAGAACATGTTGATGCATATATTGTCCTTATATTTTCACCACATCAAAAAATGTTTAATACATGTTTTAGGCAAATAAATACTTCTTTATCTTTGTTCTATTACTGAGATTAATGTAATATGAGTTTTTAAGTGGAACAATGAACAAATTTTATGTTATGTTACACATGTTTATGCAAATAAATATATCTTTATCAATTGTTCCACATATTGTGGAGACTGTGTCCACCAATTTCATGATTGACTATTAATTTCCAATTTGTGCTCTTTTTGACATCAATGTAACTATGACTTTTTTTAAGTCATACAAATTTCCTGCACCTTGTGCAATTTGATACTTAACCATTAGCTTTTAACAATGTAACTATGGATTTTGAGTAAGACACATTTCCAATACATAGTGATATTGTGTACAGTTTGATAATTAATTATTCATTATTAACAATGTAACAATAAATTTTTAGTAACAAATTTTCTACACATTGTGTTAATTGTGTCAAACAATTTGATAATTATTTTTAATTATTTACAATGTAATTATGATTTTTTTAGTAATACAGATTTTCTTCATATTGTTTTAATTTTGCCATAAAATTAGATAATTAGTTACTAATTTTTGCTCTTTTTTAGCGCAGTAATAATAAGAGTATTTAAGGTACTGCAAATATTTCTTATTTATAAGCTATTAATAAGAAATAACAAGATGATAATGAGATATTCCATTTACTGTCAGTTGCAGTTTGTAAGTCACTCAATTATGATTAAAATTAAATTAAAATTTTTGTCACTGCAGTTGTCGGTTCCTAAGACATGAGCTATAAGGCCTTGCAAAGGTAGTAGAACCTACAACCAAACCACCTTTTTCCCTGATTAAACTCAAGAGCATTCCTGCTGCTCTTGCAGATGTACTGCTGGAGTGTGGGATACAGCTGTCAGCAGGTATAAATTTGATACCTGATTAACTGTTTTGAAGGCCAAGGGTAAAACTTTTAATATGGTAAAGTTAACTTATTTCAGGTATTGGTTAAGGCTACAAGGATCTTTAAATCTTAGAAGTTAGCCATAATTTATGATCTTAAAAGTAAAAAGTACATTATGGTTCCTTTCCTTTTTTACTGAGAGTAAGGTTGGTTATCACAATTCTCATCTTATTAATTGTCAGGGTGTGACATGGGCTATGTTATTTAGTTTAATGTATGAGAGGGCGGCTAGTACCCATTGAGCAGCTATCCAAGCTAGGAGTTAGAAGATTTTTGTGTCTTGGTTCAAATAAATAACTAAATAATTCTGTGTCTTCAGATACAGGTGTATTGTATGTTTCATTAACATAATATATGTATGTTTGTGTCTATTGTCAACAGAGTTATTCCTGTGCCATATAATTATGTTCTAGCCTATTTTGTCATCATGTTGCTTGTAACCAGTTGTTGCAAGTTCTATTTAATAACCATCTATACTTTCTTAACCGATAAGCAATATGTTTATAATATTGTGTTTTGAGGCAGCTAGCAGATGAGTTAGCTGGTTCAATACAAAATATGGGTTCTGGCTTTCTGTAATACAGGCAAATCTCAATCTGAGTAAGCCTCTCAGAAATCCTTTGTTATCCATGCCTAATTCCTCTCCCATCTTTAGAGTCAATGCTGATTTGTAGAAATTTAGGGTTTTGAAGCTAGCTCCATTCTCTAAACTTTCTATTAATGTTTCCTAATTAATAAGGGTGAAGATCAAAATTGGATCCCGGTTACTGCTTTGTTGACACAGATGGTAACATGATGGTTAATGAGCTATCTAATGTTGGCTTCTAACTGCTTCCCCTAAGAGATGCTTTTTGTCAGGGCACCTAGTCTGCTCAGTGTGTGTTGTCGGTTAAAAATCCCAAAATTGGGTGAATAAGAACTTAGTGACTTTTTGCTTTGTCATTATTAATATTCTGAAACATTTAGTAAGGTAAACAAATGTTGGGAATGCTTAAAAAACATATTCATGTCCACTAAGTATTGATGCATATACATTTAGTGTTTAGTAGCATTAATGTTATTGGGTGCCTCACTTCTTAGAGATGTGTGTGTCACATTGTTTTTATTGCTATAGATAAACTTGTGGGGCCCAAAATCTATTGATAACGAAACAAGTATGGTTTTTCCATTGACTTACATGTGGAACTGAGCACTATTTATCTTACTTATGTATTTGCAGCCATGTTACTCTGGCTGTATAATCTTGCAATGTGTTTTAATCCAGTTAATATTATGTTCTAATTGATGTATTAAATGCAAGTCATCATTCTAAACAAGGCACCACACTACAATTGTTTTCGCCATTACAATGTGTCACCATTCTATTAGAAAAGCTTTAGAAACTAGTTCTAGTATACATTTTCTATAATGTTCTTATAGTTTCGGATTATGTAATGGGGCCCCATCTTAGGTCAGTTGACAGCATCAAGATTGCTATTGTTATGCAACAAGGCTAAGTACTTAACTTGTTCTATTATTTTTTGTGTGTGTTTGAACATAACCTCTTGGGCAGGTTCACAGAAGGTTCCCAACAATCTTGCCAATTTGCTGATTGGGCAATGTTTAATATCATTGATATTTAGTATCTCTATAGGAGTTGCATTCTTGCTGTATTTCTGATGTTAACTAGTCTCTATTCATAGTAAACCTAAAGTATTTATTGCACTAATATACTTTAATCATAGTTAACAATGAGGGAAAATCATTTAGATAAATGTGAGTGTAGCCCCTCTGTCAGCCAGACATTTATACTGATTCTAACCAATGGGTGGTCATTCAGACAACAGTTTGTTAAATTTCTAGTCTGTAAGGACTGTGGGTGCTGTACATGGACTACATGGAATTGCAGTAAATTTATATGACATTTTCAAACTCAAAGCGGATTAATTTTTCTGAGTTTAGGTGTTATTGAACCTAAGGAATCAGTTTTATCTTAAGACTGTGCAAGACATGTGATATTGATGGTCCAAGGTTTCCATATCCACAATTTGAAAACTATAATATTTTTCTATATATATTTTTGGTTTTCAGTTAAGAACAAATCTGATCTGTCCGTTGAGTTTGGTGGTCTTAAGAATATTAAATCTTTAGACATATATGTATATAGATAGAAATTTTTACTGTGAGTGCATATTTGTACAGCCCCTAACTCATGAGTTATTGATGGTCTGACACATATTGTTGATTTCATTTATATGTATATTGTTTATGTAAACAATGTTATGTTCAAGTATTTTAAGGTACATTAGTGGTGGTATGTTCACAACATGAAAGACAGTTAGATATATTACATATACCTGGTTGACAATTGCCTGCTGGATGCATGGCATGGTGTACCCTCTCGGGGCTACCCTTCCTGTGTCCTGTTCAGCGAGGGTGTCACAGTTGTATCATACCACTCTTGGGTCCACCTTGCTGTGCTAGCACTTTGGTTTGATGCCGGACCACTTATGTTTTCCACAGTCCTTGCTTAGGTTTAGAGGTGGTATTCGGTTATAACTTTTGTTATACATTCTTGATAGTTGCATTGGTCTTGTTTCTATCTTGAGCCTCGAATCCACCTCGAAGAGTGTCACCATTGGTTCTTGTTGTGGACTGTGAGAACCAGTGAACATAGTACGTTCTTCATCAAAACTGTCGTATCTCGTACGAAGTTATGACCTTCGAGCTGTCTCGCGTACAAGCTCGGTTATACTTAATGCATGTTGTTCTATCAAAGTTGCGGGCTCGCGTCCCGAACTTTGTAGTAATGCATGTTGTTTGTGTAACATCAAAGTTGCGGGCTCGCGTCCCGAACTTTGTAGTAATGCATGTTGTTTGTGTACCATCAAAGTTGCGGGCTCGCGTCCCGAACTTTGCAGTAGGGTTTATCAGAGCTACGACGTCTCGCGAAGAGCCCGATCTTCGAGCTAAAGTCTCTCGTACCCGCTCGGTTCATGCATGTCTTTAGTACTTCGCATCATCTCACATCATATTTGTGTCCTTGTTCACTGAACCTAAAATCAGAGAAAACCTCACCTGTTGGCCCCCCTCTTTGAGGTTATGGGTCAGTGTTCCATCGTTTATATTCCGTAATTTGGGGGCGCCCACAATTTAACATCGAGCGTGGAGCATCGCGTACTAGCTCGGTTATACGTAATGCATGTTGTTTTGTGTACTATCAAAGTTGCGGGCTCGCGTCCCGAACTTTGCAGTAGGGTTTATCAGAGCTACGACGTCTCGCGAAGAGCCCGATCTTCGAGCTAAAGTCTCTCGGACCCGCTCGGTTCATGCATGTTTTTAGTATTTCGCATCATCTCACATCATATTTGCGTCCTTGTTCGCTGAACCTAAAATCAGAGAAAACCTCACCTGTTGGCCCCCCTCTTTGAGGTTATGGGTCAGTGTTCCATCGTTTATATTCCGTAATTTGGGGTTCCATCCCACGGCGATGAACCTAGGGCAAGGGCTGCGTACACGCATCCTGCATTAACTCCGCAGCGCCTTTATAGTCTCGAAGATCACTTTTAAACATCTTGGCCAGTATTTTCAAGGCTTTTGTATCACTTGGCAATACTTTTTCGACTTGAAATATGCCAAAAACTATTTAAATAACGTAATTAAAGTGTAATTAACAAAATCACCACGATGCCGTTAAGTCGCGAAAAAAGAAAGTGACGTTTAGTTGTGAGTTGCCATAGACTAAAAAACTTTTTTTTTTTATTCTCTGAAAAAATTCGCGATGCCACACAGTAGCGAATGGGAATACTATTCTGTTAATCAATTATATTTCAGATCAACATGAAATAAAATGATCTAATATCAACTAACTAAAGAGTTTCCGATATGGGGTGTCTGCTTTTACTAGTTTTGAAAAGGTAAATTAAGTCACGAGTGCATAATATATATTATAAATACCAGAACGAAGGTTATTTCTTAAATCATGCGTATTTGGGAAACATACTATAGCCAATTTACATAGAAAACATCGATGTCTTTTATGCTGTTACGTGACTAACATCTCGAGCCGAACATTTTTAAAAGTGAGAAGTAATGATTACGTCTGTCGCGTGCCATTAATTGCTTGGCGAGTAAAAGAGATTTAAGTGTTACAAAGTGTTTTTTATTTAGCTTGAGAAAAGATGGTAACGATCACTGGAGAAAAATCGCAACATTCACGAGAGAACTACGCACCGTCCGCACCAGTGAATATTGTAATATGATAATAATATTGTAGTTAATAACACAAAAATCAAGGCATCAAGAAGCATAAAGGTTGAAAACAGGTGTGCAATGTTCCCATACGTCTTTTCATTAAATTTTATTGGACTATGTAAATGTGAAAAACAATGACACTTTTGGCAGTTCTGTCTAGTGCCTCATTGTAAAAAGAAATTATCATTATCATTTGTCCAAACTCTGAATTTTGACATAAGGAATAATTTGTACTGAGTAGCGAATAAAATGGATTGGGAATGCACCTAGAACTAAAACCACTGGGCAAATACTGACACTAAACATCAGCAAACAGTGCAGGTCATTTTGCAGTGCAAAGCGTATGCGCAAACACGGATACATTTTTTCCCTTTGCTGTCTTAGCCCAATCAAGCGCTATTTTGCACGTGCCTTTCAAAACGCGGAAGACGTCATTTTTTTAACGTACACAATTTGATGTCGCATCACAAGCATCTATTTTTTTATTAGACCTTAATTGAATTGCTTATATCCAAACAAAGCGGAAAACAGTTGATAAAATACTAAGTTTATTGCACTTGTCCTGATAACATGTTATTAGAAAAAATCTAACACTCGGAAAAAAGTAAAAACAAACACAAAAAATACCAAAAAATAAAAACGTAACATAAAAACCATTTGGTGCAAATTAATGTTTTAGATACCTTGATGAAATAACACATTTCTATAGTCACTTCAAATCAAACTGTATGTTAATACATTAAATCAGTACACATTCACTTGCAAATTATTTAGTGATGAGATCATTTAAATCAGTATTCAAGATTGCGGCTCGTTAAATTGCTATAAAATCTAACTGTATAATTACGTACTTAAGTCATACATAATACACACATGAAAAAGACTAAGCATCACGCATCGTCACAAAACCTGCATGCTTAACGATAGTGTTTTGTTTACATACGGTGAGAAATATGTTGCTTGAATATGGCCTAGGTACGAATATTAAACTTGGATCCAGGAGCCATGAGATAAATTTTATTTTGTCGTGTGACCCGGTTGTATCGTTGTCCCGAAAATGCTGAACAGTTAAGATGCGTCTTGAAACTGCATCCATGCAGTTGCTCCACAGTGATGGTATGGGCAGGTATTGCATAGAATCGCGCTGAAGCATGCGCGAGCGATCCCGTGGCTCTGACTCAGGCAGTTGAAGAGGCCCGGGGTGTTTTTAGTCGGTGGGAGTCCGACATATCCCCTCGCCGTGCCCTCGGCGTGGGTTGATGTCATTAGAGTTTCACCCCGGACAAAAAAAAAAGGTATTGCATAGAATGGACGCTTGATTGATTTGATAGGACGTGCTGCAGAGACAAGTTCAATAGATTTTGGACGATTTGTTGATAACCCAACAACGGAAGGCCTTCTTAAAATTTCATTAGAACGATTGGCCTAAGAACAGATAAATTCATTGAAAAATCGTTCCCGAAAAATTCTAACCAATAGAGGCAACAATTAAAAATTTGTTTCGAATCACCAAATAAATAAAGCAAAGGCCGTTATTTCATTTGGAGAACATTAAAATAAATTAAAATATTTATTTTTTTTTAATTTGGAGAAAATTAAAATAAAACAAAAAAAAATTGTTATGAATATGTATGTATTTTAAAAGTCCTACACCGTACGTGTTGCTTAGACTTTTTTGATGTGTTTATATTCTAAGTTTAATACCTATAACGCGTTTTATCCACGACGAAGCTATTATATCTTTAAATAAAATATTGCAAAACATGAACTTGGTTCGTAAATGAACGATGAGACAACACAAACATATGTACCAGCCCACACCATATAATTTGCACAGATTCATTATACAAACTACAAGTCCCAAACATTTATATATCGTTTACTACAGTTTTTAACTACTTACTAAAAGCTTTTTGCCTTTATTGGTCCGCCAGTACGGCTGCAAAGCGCAAATATTATTGATTATATAAAGTTGGAGATGAAAGCTTCAACATTGGCTATTTCTAAAATTATTTACTTAATAAATATTTCATATTTGAGACCGACCGTGATCTGCCCAAAAACTCATTTTCAAAGACAGTGGGATGGACGCTTTGTAGCATAACACGGATTGAACTAATTGATACGTCAATCAATACGCATACATGGCAGTATGCACTCGTCTGTTGGGTGCAGCATGGCAAACAGAGAACTATAGTATAATAAACTGCAATTTTTCATGCTTAAGTACCTTAATAGTAAATATTAATCTTTGGTATTGATATTGTATTTTAATGTTGATTCGAACAGAGTAGAGTGATGGATGCATTATAAATACTAAATTATAAGCCTAATACAGGAAAATTTTGATTGTTGGAGAATGATTGGTGTGTTTGTATACATGACACAATTTGCTTACTTAAAGACACCTAAATAATTTGCAAGTTTTTATCCACAATCATAAAAAATATCAAAAATTGATGGACATACACAATACCAAGATGTGTTGTATAGGCTTGTTTTAAACAGACATATATTGATGTCCATTACCTGAAAGTATTATTATAATAAATCATTCTAATAATGCAGAAGATGAAATATTCTTGCTCATATTTTTTTAGAAAATATGTCAATCTGCAAAAACGAGGTTGCTTTCAGACAGCTATTCAGATATGCAGATAAAGGGATGCAAATAAAAATAAATGTAACAAGCTGGAAACTAAATATTTAAACTGAAAAAAAAACACTAATAGGTCAAGTCGCCTCCTGTAACTGTGATAAAATTTGATTTATATCAGCCTTGTTAAAATAAAGATCCATACATACCGTGGAATGTTTTGTTCTATGTGTTTTGATGTTCAGATGTGTATATTTCAAGTTAGACTCTTTCAGCAAGTTAGCAACTAACTTCGTCTTCTCCGTTGAATCTTCTATAACCACCCAATGGAAATTCTTTACATGCATCAGGGTTTGTGATAATCTGCGAACAATTAAAAATTGTTTACCTACTAATATTATAAATGCGATAGTAACTCTGTCCGTCTGTCTATCTGTCTGTCTGTTACGCTTTCACATCTGAACCACTGACTCGATTTTAATGAAATTTGTTACAGAGATAGATTTGACCTTGAGAAAGAACATAGGATAGTTTTTATCCCGGACTTCTGAAGAGTTCTCTTGGAAACGCAATATAACCAACTTTGATGCGGGCGAAAAGCTAGTATGTTTCATATACAAGAATTAGAAATTCAACTATGAGCTCATGGATTCCTGAGTTCTTACAAGTATCCACGAAGATAGTTGACCATACAATTCACAATACTGTTGCGACACTCAGCCATGACAAAGTGAGAAGGAATAAGTTCACACTAAGTTTGGAGACCAAAAATTATTATGGTACCTATGTAGATGTAAAGACGAGTCAATTTATATCTTATGGACTTCAAAATATACACTAGTGAATTGCTTCACTGTTTATTGTTTATTATTAACAACAGAATTAAATTATAAAAACAAATTTTGATACCTATAACATTATTGTCAATAGCATTACAATAGTGTTGAATCAGATAGTTTTAATATCTGATTCTATTTACTTAACTATACATAAATTCAATGTCATGATCCTCAAGCAATTACTAGATAGGATATATTATTATCAATTTATCAATAAATAAGAATGAGTTTGATTTCTATTAACATTGTCCAACTTTTCTTATGGATTATTTCAAGCATTCAAAATTAAAACACTGCATGGCTCGTAAGTAAACTTCATAAAATAAATAAAATCAGCTGATATTCATTCTTATAAATGTCTACTACATCATACTCTCAAGGTAGTATAGCCATCAATTTCCCAATTAAAATAATTGTTGGCTTAGTAAGCTTTATTGCCAAATACTTTGGCCAAACAAATGAGGTAAGATAGACTCCAAATCAAGGGCAGAAGAATCACGATAAACAATTTATACCTTGTTAGATCCGCTTTTTGTGCGAGTCTCGAGTACGTAGGAGTTATTCCGTATATCGTTGGGAGATATGAAGTCACTTCTGGATTAAACTGACACTGGAAAACGGGTCTTGAATTAAATAAAAACAGTAAAACGAAAACCAACATCCCGATTGCTAGATATTGCTTCTTTATGTTTACAAAAGGCATCTTATTGTCGATCAGTTTAACACCTAATATTTTTACAAACACTTCACGCGTGCGTCTCACAGTCTATAGCGCATTATTGTATAGATTGTAATGCCGGTTTAAATTAATTGTATAAAATAATATCGAGCACTTAAGTCCGCTGATGCGGCTGATTCGCCGTCGACGAATGAATGACAGAAGAATGTTGCCAAACGTCTGACGAGTGGAGACAGTAAGTATTGCCAGTTGAATGCTATTTTGTTTTTCTAAAATCGATATATTTTTAATGGTTCGTAAAACAAAGTTAAATAATAGTAAATAACTGGTAAATTATAAAAAGTCTACTTCAACAAATAAAAAGAAAAAAACTAACATACATTCATAGTGTACTGATAATGTCATAACTATTATTATGTTGCTATTATTGCAATAGCTATCAATCAAAATAATTATAAAACGATCGTAGAGAATATAATTAGGTACATTTTGTCTTTGTTATGCATGCATTTAAAACATTTTTCTTGTACACAAAGACAAACTAGTTTGACACAAGTGTGAATATCAATCTTGATCATTTTATGATAATTATTTACCAAGAAAACTTTTTTTTAAACATTATTTTGTAATTTGTAAGTATTTTAATCGAGAAAGCTATTATTATAATGAGAACAAAGTGTCTAAGCGCTATCTGTTTCACTTGTAATAAACAAACGCGGTCATTTTAAACGTTGACACGACATTGACGGTCAAAGAAAAAGCTTCAAAGGCTAAAATACAGATGGCAATGTAATGGCGATGGGCGCCACTATCGACATTGGTACTTGTTTTTTCTTTGGATGTAATAATAATTGACTGTAGACTTGAAATAGAAATGAATTTGTAATTAGGTTTATTGTTTTGAAAAAATACATACCTACTTACTTAGGTACCTACCTACAAAATATTATCTACTACATATGTTTACCAAAGATTTGTTAAAAACTTGCAAAAGTGTAAGTCAGAATCGAGACACGAGGTTAAATGACGAGAGAGTCTAGCTATCACAGTTCAGAAGATGTTGCCTGGTGACAGTCGGACGCACAGATGACCGGCCGACTACCAAACAAACAGAGGAGCACCCTTAGGTAAGAATATTTTTAAATTGCCTTTTTTGTACCTATGAGTGGCACTTTTGACAATTGAAGTGCTTCATGACCTACCTACCTTTCGCCGACGATATCTATAGGTACGTACCTACTTACTTCCACTACGACGCAGAATAACCTAGAGTTGTAAAACCAAAGGAAAGTCAATACCTACCTGACTATCTAACTATATTCGTGAAAAATATCCGAACGATATGTAGGGACGGTCAGAAGTTGATGAGTAAAATTAGATTGCAAACAAACGAAGAAGCGAGCTGCAAAATTAGTTAAAAACATCCAACTTTAAGGTAAAAGGTATTGTATTTCAGTAGGCTAGCCTACTGGTAACTTAATAGATCTAGTCATTTCTGCCACGTGTTTGAGATGGTTGAGATCTTTACATAGGTACTATTAGTACCTACATAAAACTTGTAGATAAAAGTTACAAGTATCTAGCTATAACGTCAATGCTACTTTTTTCTTTTTCAGTCCCAATACTCAGTTATTGTATTTCCTTAGGTACGAGTTTATTCGAAAACCTCGTAAATCGTAGTGCTGCTGTTTTTCTTTATTAGACGCATCATCATCAGCCTAGCTTTTTCCTAACTATGGAGTCGGCATCTAGTTTAACCGGTAGCTAAGTAGCAGTTTTTTACAAGTGTACGGGAGGTGTTAGAAAACACATTGAAACTACGAGATCTCAGGTATGACTGCGATTTAATTATAATAAAGCAATGATTAAATACAGTAAAAATGAGGTTACACGTGGAGTACACAAAAGGTAAGATTGGTTACACATTAGATCATTATTACATACATAGATATACTTAATACTTACACTACACGCCCCATTTACAAAGAAAAAAAAAAAACATGATACAAGAGTGTTTTTTTTTTTTTTTTTTTACAATTCTAAGACAGTTAAAATAACTTTGGTTACATAATTGCAGTTCACTAAGAGTGATACAGTTTGGTCCTATTTTTATGCACAATATCTAATTTATTATTTTTCAATATTTCTACATTAGGCGTTATATCTCTTATCACTTTATAAGGACCTGAATATACGTCATCAAATTTGTTACCGCCTTCATTTTTAATTAATATTAGGTCATTAGCATTATATGTTATAGGATTAGTATATTTATCATAGGTTGTTTTTCTTTTCAGTTTACTAAAAAGTAAATTGTCCCTTGCTTCTTTTTGTGAAAGCTGTATACGATATTTTAGTTCACATGGATAACTTTCATAATTATAAATTGGTTCTACTATGTCTTTATTCAAATTACTTGGTAGAATACACTTCTTGCCGAATACTAATTCGTAAGGCGTAAAGTGTGTTTCAGAGTTCACAGAAGTATTATATGCAAAACACCAGAAAGGAAGCCATTTGCTCCATGTCTCTGGGTGTTTATCAGTATGTATTCTAAGAAAAGAATTCAAATGTTTGTGAGACACTTCTAATGCACCTATACTTTGATGGTGATAGGCTGTAGAATGCAACTGTTTAATTTGCAATAATTTACACATTTCCTGAAATGTAGATGATATAAATTCCTTACCTCTGTCAGTTGCTATCTCCTTGGGAACTCCGTATCTAAGAATAAAATTATTAACTAGGGATCTTGCAACTTCGTCTGTCTTTTTGGAAACTAAGGGATATGCCTCAACGTATTTACTAAGCTCACATTGTAAAGTTAGAATGTATGAGAAATTTTCATTATCAGTTTCTAAAGGACCGACAAGATCTAAAAATATTTTTTCAAATGCCGAATTGGCTGTTGTTGTGATATTCATTGGTTCTTTAATTGGTGTAGAATGTTTTTGTCGTTGGCATACATCACAACGTTTCACAAAGTCTCTTACATCTTTATCAATACCAGGCCAATAATAATATTTTTTAATATTATTTGACATCCTCCTCATACCAGCATGGCCACTACTGGGTAAGAGATGGAAGTCATTTAATATTACTCGCCTGTCATCTTTCTCATTTACTGTTGCTACATCTTTTATAATAGATAAGCGTGGTCCGGACCTATCTTTCATTTTATTGATCTCTTCTAATAAACTATTAATAAAAACTTCATTACCGTTTCTTTTAACTATACATACATCCTCAACATTTATTTCCTTACACATTTTATCTAGTTCTCTCACGAATTCACCTCGTGTAATACGTGATTGAGAATCTAAAAATTTAATGTAAATCGTTCTCTTACTGTTTGCATAACACAATACTTCACTGTCATGACTTATAATACCTTCGTTTTTCATTTTAGTATATTTTTTGACGTCAGTAAATACTAACTCTACGGATTCCTTTGGTTTTATATGTATCCCTACGACTTTTGGTTGATCAGGCCAATCGTCTGAGGGTACTATATCAACAGAGGAATCTCTAAGTTTCCTAGCTTGAGCTCGCGTTAAAACATTTACTACATTGTCGTGCATTTCTTTAAGTTCATTTAACGATATTCGTGACAAAGCATCTGCCGCGTTATTATTACAACCTTTGACATACTCTACATCGAAATTATATTCTTCTAAAGCAAGTCTGAATTTCATTAATCTTGTTGACGGATCTTTCATATTGAAAAGATAAACCAAAGGTCTATGGTCTGTGCGAATTTTGAAATATTGACCATACACATATGGACGAAAATATTTAACTGCCCACACTATGGCCAATAGTTCCTTCTCTATTACAGGATAGTTTTTTTCCGCTTTATTTAGACTCCTACTTGCGAAAGCTACTGGTCGCCCATCTTTATTTGCTAAGATTGCTCCTATCGCATAATTTGACGCATCTGTTTGGATAATAAAATTATTCTCTTCTGAAAAATCAGGATATTGTAAAATGGGAGGAGAGATAATTTTTTCTCTCAGAGTTTCAAAAGCCTGCTGACATTTTTGATCCCATATAAAACAAGCATTTTTCCTACAAAGTGCATTTAGAGGGTAAGCAATTTCTGCAAAATTTTGTATGAACTTTCTATAATAATTTACGAAAGCTACAAATCTCTTTACTTCGTCACAACTTTTTGGACGTGGATAATTTTTCACTGTATTTATTTTTTCTGGATCAGGCTGTATACCCTTATTAGATATCACATGACCGAGATACAATATTTCTTTCTTTAAAAAATCGCACTTAGAAGGGTTCAATTTTAAATTAACTTTCCGCAATCTTTCGAAAACATCTTGTAGATTTTTATTATGGATGTCTAGATTTCTGCCAAAACAAATTAAATCATCTAAATATATCAAACATTTCTCATAAGTGAGACCTGCTAGAGCCACAT
Organism: Trichoplusia ni; assembly: GCF_003590095.1. NCBI lineage: Eukaryota > Metazoa > Arthropoda > Insecta > Lepidoptera > Noctuidae > Trichoplusia > Trichoplusia ni. Next base: position 8,295,586 of record NC_039484.1, on the reverse strand, counting down.
TCATCATCCGAGAAAATGAACTTGGGCTTGTTTTTAACCCCATTGGCATCCGAGTCATTTGGAACTGACCAGACGCAAATGCGGTAAATTTACGGCTGTTTTCATCTAATTTTACATTATAATATCCTCGGTGTAGATCTAAATGACTAAAATAAATACTACCAGATAAGGATTCTAATATCTCGGTTATGTCTGGTAAAGGGTATTTATCATCTACTATGCAATTATTCAATTTTCTGTAATCAATGACTAATCGCCATTTTTTAGCACCGGTTGTGTCTGATTTTTTCGGAACTAATAGCACAGGGCTTGACCATTCGCTTTTACTTGGCTCAACTATGCCTTCTTTGACCATTTCATCTATTTGTTGCTTAACTTCATGTTTCTGGGCATGTGGTAATCTATACTGTTTTGAAAAGAATGGTGTAGTGCCTGGTTTTAAAGTTATGGTATGAGTATAAATATCAGTGGTACTCAACTTATCTCCCGGTAAATAAAAAATATCCGCATATTTGGCACATAAATTTCCAATAGATATTTGTTCCTCGTCATTCATATGAGAAAAATTAACATAAGAAAATAATTGTTTAACTCTGTCTGCCTTATTTTCTATTTTATCAAATGAACAAATATTGTAATCGCTTAATTTGTGAATATCAAAATTAAATGTTGATAACGTTACATTATTTTCTGTTGTATTTAGTATTTTAATAGGTAAAACACCTTTAACAGGAGAAGCAATGGAACTAGCTAAATAAACACCATCCTGTAATTCAGTCGAACAAATTACGCATTCTTCTTCAAACTGTGTCTGAATATAGTGAATAGACTCGCTCCTAGCCGAAACTTCTAATAAGTTATTACTTTTAGTTGTAATTGGTAAAGTAATCGTTCGATTTATAGTATCACGCAAAGTCAAAATATTTGTATCGAAATTCAAAACAGATCTAAATCTTCTTAAAAAGTCTCGACCGATGATACCGTTTGATGTAATAGGCAATGTATTTAAAACATAAAACTTATGACTAATAGTTACATCATCACTACTCAATTGTAGATACACGTACCCTAATGCACGGACTTTGCCCCCAAGACCATTTATAGTAATGTCTTCTTTATGCAAAGTTAAATTTAGGCCAATTACGTAACTATATTTAATTGCACTTAAAGATGCACCAGAATCTACCAAAAATGAAAATAATTTTCCATTTACTGAAAAACATGTAAAAAAATCACTATCGCATGATAAAATTGAATGTTGCTTATTATTGGTCACGAAAAAATGTTTCAGTCACATTCGATTGTGAACTTTGGGGCTCTGTATTAGGCAATGAATTTAAAAAACTTTCTTCATCTATAACGTTAACATTAGGTTGTTGACATATCCCTTGTTTTCTTGTGGACTTACCTCTATATTGTTGACCGCTGAACCGATGTCCTCGCGTCGGTGCACCTCGGGTCGTGACCTGCTGATACCATCCTCGCTGATTTCCTCGAAAACCTCGTCCTTGTCCTCTATATGAAGAGTTTGAGTTGTAGAAGCCTCCTCGATTTCCTCTAAAATTATATTTTTGTCCTCTGTTATGATAAGAATAAAAAGTTTTATGCATACCCATAATTTCGCCCGAACCCGACGCGGTGGTGACCTCCTCATCCATGGCAGCCTGGATTGCGTCCTTCAAAGTGCTAAAATTCCTGGCAGCAATAATAGTACTGAGCCTACGATCTCGCAAGCCGTCGGCGAATTTTTTGATAGCTATATTTTCATTTAATGGCTTTAAAATGCTGTAATTTTCTGACTTGCCGTTCGCTTGCGAAATTGTAAGGTCAACAAATAATTCTGATAGTTGGTTTCCAAAATCTGAAATAGATAAATCATTTTGCTTAATATGTTCTAATTTACTTGAAATTGCAGTTGCTGATTTTCGAGGTAATAGTTCTTTTCTCATATCCGTAATTAAATCATCTACACTTGCATAACTGGAATTCAACCTTAATTTTGCAGCTTGAGACAATCTACTTTTTAAGACAAAATTAATCAAATTTTTCTTACATACATCCTTGTCCAATAGAGAGTTATAATATTCTATATTGTCAATTAATTGCTTCGTATTAGCCTCTGTATCTGTCATACAGGGCAATAAGTTCAAGGCAGTCTTTAAATCAAAAGTACTCATTGTAACAAAATCTTCGGAATTTTTATCGCTTTGACATAAATCTACAATTTCATTAAATAACGTTAAAAATTGTTTACAAAAACTATGCACAACTGGATCATCATCGTCGTCCTTTCTTAATTTTGACTTATATGTATTTAACCAGCATTCAAATTGCTCATGCACTATATTAGCTTCACTTAGTTTGCTTTCTAAAATATGACCTTGTCTTCTCTTTGGGCCTATTTTTATTAAATAAGTTCTGATCTCTTTTAATTCATTATATAACGACTGTAAAGTAATTGCCATAACTTACCACACAAACGCTGATGATGCATTATTTGAGTAAACATGAACTATTAATAACACTAAAGTCCATTAAATAATATGTCCATTATATATTTTAATTTTACTCCCATATATTAAGACGTTACCTATTTTAACTAGTGCCCGAGCAGTATGATATATTTACGAAAACGCACTTTTAACCGCACTGTGAAGCACTTATTGGATACCGCACATTTAATCACTTTAACAGATCGTTTCACTAAACAACTCCTGGATAAAGTTTATTCGGAGCCTGCTGCGCCTCTCTGTCAAGACGCCCGGGAGTCGCCGCTGGTCGTCGGAAAAAAGAATCCCTCAGTGTAGCTCTATTTATTTGCCTTGATATCCATCGCAAATGGCACTTCTTATAAGTACTGTAGGCAAGATACAGTAGCCCCAGACATAAAAATAATATTATAACGCACAGCAGTATTTTTGTGGTCGACATATGCTGCTGTATTTCCTCCGTCGTAGCTTGGTTAACACCTCCAGCAGCATTCTGAGCGATGACTACTTCTTGAGATTTTTGGTTACCCATAGTAAATTTTCAGTTATTTTGTACGACACAAGAATTGAAGCGTCCAACTCGTAAGTGCAACCGATTTGTTGTAACTGCGCCATAGTCATCACTTTTAATTATTTCTGAGTCCCGTAGCAACCAAATCAATTAATCCAATAAAAGTTCCACTCCATTTATGTATGCACCGTCTCAAATAACCGACTCGCGCGGACAGCTGGCAGGGTCGCCATGTACGGGAGGTGTTAGAAAACACATTGAAACTACGAGATCTCAGGTATGACTGCGATTTAATTATAATAAAGCAATGATTAAATACAGTAAAAATGAGGTTACACGTGGAGTACACAAAAGGTAAGATTGGTTACACATTAGATCATTATTACATACATAGATATACTTAATACTTACACTACACAAGGAACGACTGCCTATCTATCATTTGACCGCATCAACCCAGTTTCCGGGGTAATACGATATCCCTTAGTAGGTCTGGTTAGTAGACTTTCCAGCATCTGACTACCCGTAATAAGTCGGGATCCACAACTAGACGTGCTTTCCGAAACTCCTTATGACATAGATGGTCACAAACCCACAGATTTACCTGTTGTCTGGTTGTCAGTTGTTATTTGTGCAGTTGCAGCTTAGCCACTGTCTCCTCAGTTTCAGACAGAATGCGATTAAAAAAAATACCTTCACCTTTATTTCGAGAATCGTGATGACTCATTTTTTTTTTGGAAATTTTGTTCAGTACATTTTGAGAATCAATTTTACAGCATATAAGTCACTCTTATGAAAACTTTACTCTAAAGTTTTCGCAGATTACCAAATAATAGGTAATTATGATCTTTTCATTCACTTAAAGAAATAGACAGGACAACATCAAGACGTCGCAACCGCAAGCTTTAGAGCAACAGGTTGAAGATAAAACCGCTTTCTGTAGACTGATACCATCTCAAACGTTTTAAGTCTTTATAATGTTAACGTTAATTTAAATTATTTCTTCCATTAGGAGATGTAGGTATTATTCAACGGTTTTTATACTTCTTTAAAGGGTGAAACAGGACCATATTACTAGTAGTCCACCTTTTAAAACTATATCGGAATGATCGATGATAGCTAGGTAGACAAAATGAAGAAATGAAATAGGTTAACCAACGGTTCGTATGGTAATGAACTAGATAGGTTACCACTATACCAACAAACCCAGAAAAAAGACATCAATTTAAAGCTCACATGCAAAAACCTTTTATTTGCTGTTTTTAAGATGATGGTAATGGTACCTACTGAACGTTTTCAAAAAGTGTCGCGATGGCTGGGCGGTGTTGTGAGCAGTTTACCTATCTTCCACTTTTTTGTTCATAGGGCGTGTGGGTAAATAATATTTTTTTAAGTACAAAAACGTACAACCGTCTTCAAATAAAAACTACTGAGATAAACTTGATAACTTTTTTATGGGATTATTATTATTATATGACAGCAATTTCACGTTACATGGAATGGAGAATCAACAAACTTGGCTGTACCCATACGAAGTGAAACCTCTTTATGACCTTATTTTTCGATTTTTTTAATTGTATGCATCTCTACAGAACTTTGTTAAATGAAGTTAAATTTTAACGAAGGGCTTTTATTGTCACAGACATGAATACAAATAATTTTATTTTATCTTATCTTACTACGATTGATTGGTTGATTTAAATATTTTAGAAAAAAAAATCAATGAAATCGTATTAGAAAAACAGATAATTACTTACTTTTTTTAGAATTAAACCAAACCCTTTGATTTTGCTCACTCGTCGACATCGTCATTATTGGTTGCGGGTCTAGTTGGCGTCATCAGCGTAAAATTCGAGCACAAAACATAATAATCCCAATTTCAATATATTTTAATAATCTCCAACGAACAATTAACTGTTAAGAATGAGAAGCGGGTTCAAGGCACCGATTTCCCGTTATTCCTACTAATATTATAAATGCGAAAGTAACTCTGTCTGTCTGTATGGCTGTCTATCTGTTACGCTTTCACGTCTAAACCACGGAACCGATTTTAATGAAATTTGGTACAGAAATAGAGTTAACCTTGAGAAATAACATAGGATAGTTTTTATCCTGGACTTTTGAAGAGTTCTCTTGGAAACGCGATATAACCGACCTCGACGCGGGCGAAAAGCTAGTATTTACTATATTACTATCGCCACGATCCAACTGGATCCGCCTCTCAACGCTCCTTTAACAACCTCCTTTAAAAAAATATAGATCGCGCCTCGACTCCGCTTGAAGCACGGGCTCTGCTCATAATCATACTTTTGATTAGATTAGTAAGATTTAAAAAGAAAACGTGACGCGTGACGGTTCATCGGCGTTTTTTCCAACGCCGATGAAGCTATTTCTCTTAAAAAATACCGAAGAATTGAGACCCTCTTCCTTTTTGTAGCCGAGGTGAAGAGAAGAAATCAGATTTTTTAATATAGGATTCTGAAATGCCTACTTGTAGTGAGACAGATTTTTAAACACTGAGTTCGGGTATTGTTTTCATTTTACAATGTTTTTTTTGTGTAACGTATAATTAAAATTCCAAGCCTAGCCTAGACTAAGTTGCTTCTGGGCGCTATTAAGTTGTCAAAAGGTTCAGCGTATAAAAACAAACATTCAACTGACATGCACAAATACACCTAGGTTGAAAATTATCTATATTATTATCCGTTCTCCCTCATGACTTGTGTCGGATGTGTCTTTAATACGGACTTATTGATTCTTTTTTTTAATAATAATTTGTCTAAAATGTAGCGTAGCTTACGTAGCTACGACGTAGCAAGAAAAGCTGATTACAAACGCCTGCTACGAATTAGTGTCAGACGTAGCTTCGTAGTCGTGCTACGAGCGTAGAGGATAACTGACATAAATTACGTTAACATGGAAGTAGTAAGTTAATTTCTTAGATACTTTATATAAAATCAATAAGCTATTAGCGTCAATGTCACTTTAGCATAAAAATATTATTTCATTTGGTGCCGAAGTACAAAAATAAACGTAATTTTATCTTGTCATCAGAATAACTGACAAGTATTCAAAAGCACTCAAGTTGCCAACTGACAATTAAATTGAAATAATTTAGCCCTTATTATAAAAGATACGAAATGCCAACGGGATCATTTAAGAGTTTAGATATCATTCAAAAGAAACATTTAGAAGTAGGTAAATTAAATTATTCAACAAAAATCGCTCCACAGCCTGGTGGACAATAAATTGCATAATTCGGGTAGGTACTTGTTAACTTAAATTAATATAAATTAATTCACTACAGTGTAATGTGAACTATTCATGATATTCGAGCTCGAGAAGCGTACTAAATAAATATGTACCGAAGCCCGGCACGGCACGCGAAAGTTTCGTCAGAGCACTCCTGAATTGCGAGGAATGCCGACCTTTCAGAGTATCAACAATCGCAACAGTAATTTTATGTTGTATTACAACCTCATTACAAAAACCTAAGTGAACAAAAGCGGCCAAGGTATGAGAGCTATGCGTCCGCTAATGTAGCACGCAGGTAGTTTGTGTTCACCGAGCCATTTCAGTGTAAAAGCGGTATAGATAGGACAGGGACGAGCTGGCTAGAGGTCGGCCCGGGCTCACCTGTGCGCCAGACCCGTAGGCGCGTCATACACTCACACAGCGGGCGGCACGCGCACAGGCGCGCGCAGACGCGTGCGGACGGGGAGAGCGCGCACACATGCGCGGCGCGCACAATGAAGGCTGTAGAGCGAGGTCCCGCACGCACACAGACGCGGCACTCGGAGGCAGGCGGGCGCCGCAGCTCGGGGCACTGGCGGGCGAGCTTTCCCGCCGCGAGGACCTCCGAGCCGGCCCGCGTCGCCGGCCCTCGCAAACCACTTGTTGAATCTTACAGACTTTTCACACCATATCTGAACTAGCTCGAGTCACGTCGCGCGTGTTAACAGTACAGTTCCGCGTCCGATTTCTCCTGGTTTTGTTTTTTTTCGGTTAGTTATCTCATACTTCTAAGCTGTTTTCGAACTACCTGTGATGCCTACTCTTCGCTTCCTCTCTGCCTTCACTTCAATCCCACATACGCTTGGTTTCGTCTTCCTATCAGTGTTATTATTGTTACGGACGACTCTTTCAGTTACATGATGAGCGCGTTGTAACTTGTTGTAACTTTTGAGATATTTAGAACTGTTGTTGAATACTCGCATCTGTGTTACCTGTTGACTACTACTTATTGTATTATAAATTCTGAATTAAATAAATATATACGTCGCTGTAAAATTAAAATATCGTTCGTTATACTGTGGAGCGTTCCTGACCTCAGGTAAGTGAATGTTAGACACTTAGACCATTTGGGGTGAAATAACTACATACAAAACGTCCATAAATTATTATTATAACAATTCTTGTAATGAAGAAGTTTTAAATTAACCTTAAAACGCTGCGTTACTTTATTAAATACATAAATTAAACATATTTTGCTAATGAAGCACTTAAAACGACACCGTCTCAGTTTAAATTATGCAGTACGTTTGTGAGTTAATTCACCCTGTTTTCAGCAGGTCATACATGAATAAATAGCCGTTTTATACAATAAAACGTGAAAGGCAGGCATTCAACAGGTAAGTGCACCTATTAGCGAAGGCGTCTACTTCGCCAACATGCCTGGAGACTCGCCGTCTTTGTCTCATGCACTTACACAAGTCTTACTGATTAATATGTTTACCATATGGAAATAATGGCTGTGTCGGCAACGTCGATGGCAACCCTAATCGTATTGTGTGCTGCTATGCATTGTAGGTAACGTACGACCTTATTTGGATCGTTTCAATACCTATTGTATCTTTCAGAACCCGTCGTCATCTCATTCTTAATACGGTACGGTTTTGAATCCATACTGCCTTCCCAAGATAATCTTTTAAATAAAATCTGTTACTCAATAAAACCAAAATATTCAATAATTTATTAAAAAGGACGTGCTATAATTAATCATCCAGAATTTTCTGAAAATTTAGAGGATATTGTTGAAATTGTTTTAAGTATTTCAATCCAAACATTACCGGCATCTAAAAATGACTCCACGTAACAGTTTAAGACAGATATTAGTAAAAGTAATGAATCAAATATAAAATTACCACAAATGGAATATTCGTTTTTATGTATTAGTTGCCATCTAAATAGCACGAGAAATATTGAAAAAGGAACAAAGTGGTTTTATTCGACAGGCTGAGGTAGGCTGCGGCTTGAATCTCTGCATGCAACCTTTGTTTTTCAATATTCTTGACAGTTAGGTACAGCTTCACTAATAAAAAAGCTGATAAAAACTCGGCACAAAGGAGCAAAACTGACTGTACCGATAGCCAATTGGTTGAGATCACCAAGCCAAACCTACGGAGTGCGAGATATCGCGGGTTTGATCCTCGCGTAGGACAAACGTTTGTTTGAGCCTCAAATGCTTGTCCTAAGTGTCTGGGTGTCTTTGTGTGCGTGATTTGAATATTTGAAAAACCCCGCGACGCAACGATTAAATTCCTTAGTGTAGAAATCGTTTAAAGAAATGAAAACAATAAAATAATCATAGTTTGAGAGTTAGCGCCTTTAAATGTAAATTTGGTGCATATTCTCAATGATATTATATAAATAAAAGGGGCATATTCTCATTACATTGCCGTGTTCTGGGGAAATTATTTGGCCCGCGTAAGCGCTCGTATTTGAGAGTATCCAATAATGTTCTACAAATAAATAAAAATGTGTGGGATTTGCGTTTACGAGGATAGACTAAAAATAAACGTTGCTTATAATTTTTATAACGTAAATAAAATAGAGGGTTGTATTGACGTAAAAGGAGGTCCAACAGATATCCTTAATCAAGACCTTAGTTCTTTTCGGTGCAGACAAGACTTACGGTCTTTATTAATAATAACAACAAACAAAATTAACATTTATTAATAAAAAATCTTCGTTATTTCGGCGAGAATATTTTTTAATAATTTTGTGATTACAAGATAAAATCCGTATTCTTTTATTATTTTTTCTTCTTTTCCAATTGTCTTTTTTAAAGCCAATCAATCCACGCCATTTGTGCCAAGATCCCTAGCGGCTTTACATACTTTTTGCAACCAGTAAAAAGCAAAAAATGAAAAAAAGTAAAATTTAAACAAGTTTATAACAAAAAATATGAGTGGAACATCTCCTTACTAATGATAAAACGGCTCTCATATTTTTCAACAAAAATAAAAGTGTAGTAGTAAACAATTTGTGAACAAGCCTGTAAAATGCTGCATTTACGTAGAAGCATTAAGCTTAATTTTTTGCATTCTTTTATCAGGGTTCCGTACTCAAAGGGTAAGAGTGGAACACTATTTACTGAGACTCCGCAGTGTCAAAAATCTGACTTGCACTTGTCTGGTTTATCTTCGTGTTTGGTGAAGAGCAATTAATACATAAAGTTGTCTTTGTGTTCTAAGAACGTAACATAAAGTTATATTACACATAACATTTTTATCTGAAATCAATAATAATTTTACATAAAATATTTTACCTGAAAATTGCACAGTCAAAGAGACTAATTATTATAAGAAGAGGATACTCAACAAAAACAAAATAACATAGCACAAAAAGCTTTCAACATTAATTATCCATTTAAGATATTGGTTGCCAGCTCTATTTTCATACAACACTCAATATAATTGGCAAGTAATGAGAGGAATCAGTAGGCACTTAACTAGTGCTCATGGTGGTTGAGAACTTAATAGCTTGCGGCCGTCGGCACCACACTATTAAATACGCGGTTGCTTAATGTGGTCACAGGCAGCCGTGCAGCGTTTTGTGGTTGCAGTCATTTGGTACTGAAAATTTGGGAAAATGAGCTGATTAGTGGCATCTGAGATTTATTTAGGTTTATTTAAATTGTAATTCTAGTAGTAGTCATTTATTATTTGAAACGACTCCCGATTTTCTCAGACATTTTATTTATTAAGGTTCACCAAGAGTGAAGCCAAAATGCTGTAGTTCCTTAATCAACATGAGGTACAATTAAAAACTAGACTTTTAAATAGTTAGACCCAAAATCATCACATGTAGAAATAAAATTGAGGCTATCTTCACAGAAACCTAAAAAGCAATTTTATCATAGAATTATTTTCCTACAGCATAATACTTGACGTTCCTTTTCTAATATTAATGGATACCTAACTTAAAAAGATATTTGAACAAGACGAGTACAAGAATTCTTTTATACAAAACCATATTTATTCGGTTACTTGCTCGGCAACTTCAATCAAAAATATATAACCGCGGCGCTTTGATGCGGCTTTAGTATAAAGTCGGTGACGTTTAACGAGATTTGATGTTCTCTCATTACGAAGAAAATTGGATTGTGTAATTTAAAGGATACCCGAAATAATGTTTCTTGTTTCATAACCTTGTGCAGTTCAGGATACGCAATTAAATAGGTATATTCCTGTACCTTTACTGATATTCCTAAATATATATCTTTTTCTACTTCACGTGTGTATATCACTGGCTTTCTAAACGGTTGGACCGATTTCAGATTTTTTTTTGCTTCGAAGATAGTTCAGTTATACAAGTGTATTTAACCAGAAGGGTATTGGTTCAATATGAATTTTCACAAAAATATTACGTGAGTTTTTCACCTTCACACGAGACCAGATACGACAATTTTCTTCGTGGACCGCAAAATTTGAAAAAAAAAAAAATTTAGAACCTGCTTCTAAGCATTTTGCACGAGATACATTCGTATGTATAGAATTATAGATTTTAGTTAACATTAATGCATGAAATCGTACATCGATCTCGCTTGTATATTTCCAGCCTCACTTTGTACGAAGCAACCAACCCTAAAAATACATCTTATACATTTTTACTCTCATTTTGACAAATTGCTTACTTCTTTGATTCATAAGATACGAAGGATACAATCAAGGGAAATGCGAAACACAAGTCAACCCCTAACGGCAAAGGTAAAGGGACGTATTCCACTATTTCTAAAATTATTTAACATTTCTTATCATTTGATGCCGGAAAATGTATCAAAGAACTTCCTTAAAAGAAATATGATCATTTATTATAGAATACTTCTAAACATTCAATATTTTATTTGATCAAAGTGAATGCAGGTAAACTTCAAAAGGTATTCATTAGTAATCATTTTAAAGATATATAATAGGTGACTTTCAATAATAGATAAATAATTGGCTCAAAATGGAATTGTAGGAAGAGGAAATTTTTATGCAGTAAGATAATAAAAACGATCCATAACGTCCTTAATGCATTTCCGATCGAAGAACGATAGTCAGAAGCTGAGTATCGATTATGACCAAAGTCGGCAGAGCTTTGAATGATTGGATTTGTTTTTGTTTGAAAAAAACATTACCTTTTGCGATTACCACCAGCAATATATATAGGCCTGTGACGGGTATCATTATCCTTTGTCTTTTGCCGATCCATCCTTCGTTTATCATCCCTGAATTATAGATAATCTTTTAAGCATCTATTAATTTTAATATAAGTATAACTAGATTTTAGCAGTTTATTTCAAAGCAATTCCGAAGTGTTAAATACATATGAATTCACCGCATCTTTACGTGATTACAGACTACACGGGTATCTTTATCTCTGCGGATTCCATAATGATTAATCAAACGTTTTCGTTCATGGCAAGCTCTTTTCTCTAGAAATACGTTTCCAAATATTTAAGGCCAATCGCATGGAGTGAAAAGTTGAACTTAGAACCTAGACGTAAAACCTCTTGTTATTTTTCACATTAGATTCGGAGGAAGGCTTTTGTTATACATTGAAATATTAATGACTAAAACAAAAAAAAACATTCTCCCTCACTATATTATTTTCAAATACAACAAAACTTATCTTTTTTGTATTATTTAATTCAGTATTTAAAGTAAATTCTTTTGAAAAACAGTCTCAACACACAATGAACATCACATTCACACTGTTACTCACAAAACGTAATTTTAAATTACCATTCACAGCACAATATTTCAACCTAACACAATTAATCAATACAGCTCCCCCTTGCTGTCACAAATCTGAAACATGTCCAACCTTTCTAAAACGTCAGAAAACTTTTAATAGATGCCTACATTAGTTCGGGACGGGATTTAACAATAGGAGACCATGTTAAGTAACCAAAAACCGCTGCAAGACGTCTGCGGTCCCGACGTCTTGTCTAAGTTTAGTTAAACTTTTTTGTTACGAGCAGATGCAACGGAGTGAAGCAAAAGCTCTTGAGTTCGTTTTCATATTGTTTGATATATAAAGAATTATTTAGTAGTTTTTGTCAAGCTTTCAGTACTTGACGTTATAAGTCGTTATATGGGCAAGGGGTATTATTTATACTAGTTCGTTTAGAAACATGTACTTTTACCGGTTTATAAACATCAACATTCTTTATAAAAAAAATATCTCTTAAAATACAAGAGAATTATATTTTAAATGAATACAGTTATGGAACAAATACAGACCTATTTTTATTTGATGTTCATAATTGGATTACAATGATCACCCATCTAAATATTGTGAACCCTGATTACGCAACACTATCACTACAAGCGGGCTATAAACGTAATAAAGCTCTTCCAACAATTATTCCCAAATTACGTTCATCGGTCTGTACAAATAAATCCATAAATAAGATCTCTGTTCTAATAGCAAGAGCAAATACTTCGCCAGAATATGATCACTCAATGCGTGCCGAAAGTCACGTAATTGCGGGCTTGTGACCTACAACATACACACAGTACAAATTAGCCGTAATAATATAGACTAATTCCCTTAATTAAGTATACTTTGCCATTTGTAAGTGAAGTTAATTAAATAAGAGCGAAGAAAGCAAAGCTAAAGCTTCTGTTATTTTTATTAATAACCACTACGCGATGCGAAGTGGTGGAAAAGGAAAATATTAAACAATGAAAGAACAAACCCGACATTTTGTTCAAATAAAATAATGTGGAAGAATAATTATTTCAAAACATTCAATTATAGGATTATAATTATGGAAACTCCATTGAAAAATTAAAATGTAACAATAAATTACTGACGCATGTAGGAGACCTTGAGTCAAATACATAGGTACCTAGATATTTACATAGTTATTACAGACAGTGTTCAAACATTCGATCAGAACAAATATACTCCATTTCATTGGTCGAAATATTTTACTTTTATTTTAATAACCGGTTCACAAATTTCAGTTTCAGTAAAGCAAAGGAAATATTGTCGTTTTTTGGAACGCAGTATTGGTATTTCCGATGTAAAAAATCCTTTGACATCGCTCCAAAACATCGAATAAAGCAAATATCAACATTAAGCATGGGTACACAGAATGGCTTCGCTGCGGGAAATTTGTGCTCTGGATTTAATACCAGGAGCTAATAAATGTACCTACATATTTTTTTTCAGATTATTTTTTACAAATATCAATTAAGTAACAAGGAATCTTTATTTTATAAGAATTTAAAGGTGTGCGTAACAGTAAGCTTACCAGCATTTCCGTAGTACTACTGAGTTTTTATGTTAAACTAGCTGTTGCCCGCGACTTCGTTCCCGTGGGTAGAAGAAGATGTAAGTTATGATTTATACCCGTCCTGTTTTTTTTCACATTTTCCATTGTATCTTCGCTCCTATTAGTCGCAGCGTGATGGTTTATAGCCTAAAGCCTTCCTCGATTAATTGTCTACTCAACACAAAAAATTTTCAATTTGGACCAGTAGTTCCTGAGATTAGCGCGTTCAAACAAACAAACAAACAAACTCTTCAAGTTTATATATTAGTATAGATTAAATAATTCGCAACTGAAAAAAAAACTAATACAGCACATATACGTATACACTCGTATAATATTGATCACCACGTTAGTTCTCTGCGGATTGGCGATTTCGGATTCCAATATTTGGAATCAAAGTTTCATTTTCAGTTCATTCGCCGTTTGTCAGCGGTATCTTAGAAAATTAGGAAAGTATCATACTCTTTGAAAAAGTATCATTGGTACTTTGCCTTTGTCTGCACATTGTGCATACTCATGTTACGACAATGTGCATGTATAAAAAAACTTTTGTAGTAATAATTATTGAGCAAGAAAGACTATGACAAAACGATGGATGACTGTTTAAACCGGGAATCGTGTAGCCCCCAATAGCCTTGGGATGCTAAATAAATTATCAACCAAAGATACCTAATGGTTGAAATTTGGCTAAGACTAAAAGCCTGGAATGAGGCTGATTTTTAGACACGGCAATGTAATTAAGGTAAAATGAACCGATATTATTGCAAAAAAAATTACATACTGTATAGATAATACATCTTATCAAATGCTTCATTCATCCCTGGTTTCCTATTGAATATTTTTTCAAACGTATTCGTATCAGGGCAAGGTTAATAAAATCGTAATCAATCTCAATCCGTAGATACATTTTCCTCGTTTGGAAAGGTAACAGCTGTCATTAATATCGATTACGGAATCAGGATTCAATAATGCATTCATATTCATTTTCGGAAATATTTTCTTTTACCTATTGTTTGATAAATATGGTGTTTTTAGTAGTGTAACAGTATACTTCAAGAAGATATGGAAGTATTATATGATACCTATTTATAAAATATTTAATTTTGTCGTGTTTTCGAAAGGCATAACATAGGTTCAAAGCCCAGTAGTATCGTTTAAGCAATTTAACCTCCTTATTAAACATTAGCAATAACATCATCAAAAAAGGTTTATTAAACGCAGAAATACATAACCTTTTTTAACATAATATTATTCAACCAATGATTGAAAGTCCTTCAAACTTGAGTTTATAGTAGAGAACATAAATTGTTTCCAGAATGTTAATGATCTATAATCGCGTACACAGTGAGCTGAGAGGTTGTCACCCATCCCACTTGTTCCCATGTTAAACTGACACTCTTTCTCTGTCTCAGTGGGTTTTTGGGTCAGAGGAACCCTTTGGGCCAGTGTTGGGTTAATTGATATTAAGTATCAGTATTCAAATTCTATATATAACTTTGGTTAACTTGCATTTCGTATAGCAATTTCATCTTTTAGGTATTTTGCCCTTAAGAGATAGTACCTGCTGAGCTATAAGCATTTTAGAAACGAGAATCAAAATAAAAAAAAGTTCAAGAAGGTACAGATAAAGGAATAAATTTTCATTGGTATCAACTTATTATATATTATCCCAAATTCTATGATAGTATCCCAAAATCTATAAATTAGTATTAAATTTTCAACAAGCATTTTCAACATATTATACATCGGTATAAATTTTACACGTATTCAAATTTCAAATGTTCACTATTTAAATGACGAGCTTTGTTGCGGTGAGTAAGCATAGTGCCAGTGTCAGTGACACTTTTATACCCAAAAAAGAGAGATGATATAAGTTCGTCGCATTTGTTAACGGTACGCCGCAAGCACCGCTCAGCTAGTTTTTAAAACCATTTTTTGGTGGCATTTGTAAATAATGTGTTACATGCATGAAGAGTGCTGGTGTTAATATAAATTCAAACAGCATTTACTATGTAACACACTACCGCATCGTTGCTATTTTTCATAGTCACTTTCAGTGCAGAACATTGTTCAGCAAACCGATATTTTTTGTAGCTTCATCTTGCATTATCGAAGTGTTTCAAAACGATCTACTCAATGACTTATAGTGAATCATTGACGCAGATTGAGAGAAAATGGTCACATACAAAATAACGAAATGACATACCTAGTAATAAACAAAAAGTTATTTAATTCAATTTGTTCTATTTTTTTCTTGAACCCTAGCAAGAATAACAATTCCAAAATCAGTACATAAAACATCACAAATCTCATTGATTGAATAACAAACAAATTAAATTACAAACCATAAGCCTGGAGGATAGTAACGTTAATTTTGTGTAAGATTATTCAGCTGTAACTCTTTAATGTTATCTACATAAATTGTGAGTCGTCCGTCCCCTGGGCGCCCCTAGTTTGGTCATACGTGAATCTGTGGACCGCAGACAGGGGATTCAAATCTCAATTCGTGACTCACTGAGCTTATTTGGACAACCGAAATGCTAAATACAGGATTATTTATTTGTGGCTTACGTTAGGTTGACGTACGTAAAGTCTATAGTTGTTTTTATTACGGCTTAAATGTAAGAAGCAGGACATGTAGTTCTCGTACTTAAAAGGAGGTTTCATAATATTATAGGTAGTATATTGTAGGTAGAGGTAGTCTATATCTCGATACCCTTGTAGGTTACGGATTCTTCACCATCTTACGTATTCTACAAACGTTCATCTGTTGAAGGAATCAGAACAAACGTTCTCCGCATACACGAGAAATAATTTACAATAAACATACAACAATTTAGAACATTTCATACATACACGTTTAACGAATCCAGTCAGAATTTAATTACCCTCGTAGGACTTATATCAGTCGGTCTGGCATTCGCTATGGAATTTTATTACGATCGAGCGGGGATCATATGCGAGTTATGTAAAAGTAAGTGATTTATAATATTTTTTGACGTAAATCTTTTTTATTATTAAATATGCATGTAATATTGAATTTTGCGTTTAAGTGGGTATTGTTCATAGAGAATTTTATCGTTCAGCAGGTCAACTTAGCTTTAAAGAACGCATGGTACATAATATAAATTTATACAATCTTTATAAAAGCTACGAATATCGCTATTTGATCTGTAGACCTAGCACCCAGCAAATACTTTTTCGGTTTTCAACTGGCTTCAAAAATAAGAGGTTCTCAATTCGTATGTATTTTATATGTTTGTAATCTCTGAGCTTCGGACTGCATTTAACGTGTAATAGCTGTCATTTGGTCCCATAAAATGATATATTTTGGCCCCGTAGTTTTTATTTGAATACGATTTTATGTTTATGTTGTTAAAAATATACTATAAGAATTACAGCTAACGTAAAAACAACAACTTTCTTGAATTAAAAGAAAAGTATAACAAGCATATTTTATAAGTAGGTACAATGTGACAATGTTTTATTCCTACTGCTCTACATTACAATATTCGCTTTAACATGAATCCGCTAATAAGTTGGTTCTGTTTAAACTGCGGCGCCGTTTCTAGAAGGCCTCTTATTATTTAACTTACGTATTCATGACCGACTGTTGGCGGCTCAATTCGCGCGAAAATCTCTTAGTTTTCCGGAATTAAATGGAACTAATTTACTTTCCCAGGATAGGTCGTGTCTTTGTACTTTTTACGGTTTGTTAAACTTAATAGAGTTGATTCTATTAAATACGTCAAGTTTTAAACCAAATGATTTTTTATTTGAATTTGAATTAGTATCAGTAAAATTTTGGCCAGCCAATCAAAAAATTCTTCAGGAAAAAAGTCCTTATTTTCTTGCATCTAAGTAAAGTATGACCTTGCTTCGGCATACATTAGCATTAGCCCTATTGTTATTGGCCCTATCAAATGGGAGCAGAGCTGATAAATAGTGTTTCCTGTCTGTATTTTATTACAGTAGTCCTAACTTCGACACGGTCCGGAAAGACCTTAGCTGCGAGTTATTGTTGCCTGAGATAACAACGATTTATTTACGTAAATCGTGATAATGGTCAAACTAACTTCGGTTACCAGATTTATTTTCTTTAAGTCTGTGTACTATGAAGTTTTAAAGTGTGCCTAAGGGAGTGAGATAGCTAATGGGAACAATTTTATAAGTGCTATTTTGGCCATCGAATCTGAAATCTATTGTGTTATGATTACCGAAAAAGCCCTCATATAATTAATAGGCTGTAACGAATGTAACGATAAAAATCTGTATAATGATCATTTTTCATGAAAACTTTATTAGTACCATACTATTAAGGTTTTGTCAAACACACATTGACAAAGATCAACACTCTTATGTATTTATTTTCTATATAGACACTGGTCCCAATAAAAAAACAATAAAATTAATGGCGAGAAGAGGGATCGAGGGATTAAAAAACAAAATTAAAAATTGAATAGCGAAGGCGGCTGTTCAAAACGCCTAAATGTCAAAGTTATTACTGAAAGCGAGGTGTCGAGTTACGTTGAGGGATTATCACTTGGGTGTTATGAGATGTATCTACCTACCCGTCTATTGTTTCAAATTAAAACAAGCATGCTTTTGTTGTCTAGCGGCTTAATGACCTGATTTGTATACACGTGGTTGTAGTTTCTAGCTTAGAATAGAATAGAATATTCTTTATTGCACACCACATAAGTAGAGGATTGGTTACAAATAAATAGTTACGTGGTGGCACAATGCGTAGTCTTATTGCTAAAAGGAAAATTACCAGGTGAACTACTCAATTTAGTATTTAATTAATTTAAATATTCACTATTTAGGGAAACATCACAAGCTTTTGTGGAAGCGAGATACAGCTATAAAGTTTGTTGCGCTTTCACTGCCACGATTTTAAAAGTATTGCTATAAGTGCTCATAGCGTAGAAAAATATGATCATAGTATCACTACCATACCAACATAGAGTCACTGATTATCAAAAAGGAATATGTAACTGTCACCCTTCAAAGTAGTAAAAAGGGATAAAACTTTTTCATTTTCTATAGGGCAACAAGCCCAGGATTGGAGCATTTACAGGCCGTTACCTATTATTATAATATGCATGAAAAAAGGTCATTCGGATGTTCCACATTTTAGCGGCACACCCAACCTAACATTATTATATAATGGGCCGTGCGGTTGGATAAGAAATGTCGTGTTTAGTTGAGCATCAATTTGTGTCACGGGTAACATTGTTGTGGACAAAATATGCTAGTTTTATTTCGCGAATTTTATATGCTGTCAAAGCTTTGTGCTATTTATGTGGTAAACATTTTTGCTGGTGACAAAATTGCTTTTAATTTCACATCCCTACATTCTACATTATTGAAATACTGGGTTTGGTGAAGAGTTACTTTATTGGCACAGTAAAAATTGTAATACGTTCTCACTTTCTTATGTACTTCAGTATGTTTGAAATACTAAATAAGTGGCCTTTTATTTACTACTTAAGAAATTAATTAAATCGAAAGCCTCATAATCTTACGGTATTTAAGTTCTTATTAAAAAGCTTTTTAAAACTTGAACAAAGTTACCAAGTCAATCAATAAAGCCATTAAAGATGCAAACTGGAGGCCTACCTTTATTTTTAAGAGAACATTTCTGCCGTTCTTGCATAGAGACCGCTCTATGCATATAGTGACACGCCTTCTTTCTCCTTTACTCTTTTTCTCTAGCCAAGTATCATTTTCATTAACATTTGGGCGTTGTAATATAATTACAATATTCCAGAACTTTCACTCAATGCCATCTAGTCTCAAACTAGACTTTAACTAAACATTGTGCGTACTAGAGAACATAATATATATAAACATACTTGGTCTATTAATAGAGAACATATATATTTCTAAATACGCGCATAAAATACATAAATGGCACCCAAAAACAAACAAAATTATAGTGCTTATCGCCCAATCATTTTTGGCTTGGAATCCAACCCAAAACTTCCCGTATAACAGTCAGGGCCTCTTAGCACTGCACCAACAATCCATTTCAGTAATTAAATTATACATTGTAGAAATGTAACTTAGCTACAGCGCCTCATTTTGAAATGATGGTAGGCGCCTGTTCTTGGTTCATTCGATATTGTGTCGATGTTGTACGAGCAAAGAAAGGAGGTGACTTAATATTACAAAGACTTCGGTATTAGAGTTTAACGCTAATTTGACTTTCTTAGTTCGAGTTAAGAAGTTTCAAACGATGCTTGAACATTAAAGGTTCTACAAAGCGTAAGTACGAGTAAAACTCTTAAAATACTTTTGGGTTACAATATTCCGAACTTTTTTGAGTAATTGGAAAATAAAGTTCTTTTTTAATTTGGGATCTAATCTTAATTAAAGCTTATAATATTATACAGTTTTCGCAAATATTGGTCAAACTCAGAGCCAATATTGAGTTCATGCTTCTAAAATGGTATCTTGGAGCAGTCGAACGCAATAGTTCACAAATTCCTGAAATTGATCTTGCGTTTGAAGTAGTCGGTATCCAGTGGAACTAGCTGTCAGACAGTGCTAGGTCCAATTTCTAGAAATCACAAGTTCTTCGAGTTATTACCTAGTGAGTTCATAATCGGCATAGCCTTTACCCAACTATGTTGGGGTCGGCTTCCAGTCTAACGTATTCATCTAAGTACCAGTGTTTTACAAGGAGCCACTGCCAATCTAACCTCCTTAACCCATTTACCTGGGCAACACGATACCCCTTGGTTAGACTTTCTGACTACCTGTAACGACTGTCATATAATTCATATAAAAATATGTAATAATCAAAATATTCCTTCTCTCTCCTATTTTCGCCATGTCCGGCAATGTCCATAATGAGCTGTACCTAAACTTACTCAATACAGAAATGAATAGAGAGATCGCGTTACTGCTAGTGACGTCTGAGACTGTCGCTGATCCTGCTGTTTACATTTCCACTACTGTAGCTTGATTGATTGACGGACATTCGAAGAGAGCTATGACTGTGAGGAGTGGGAATAACCTTGAGGAACAAGTCTCAGATATTACATTCAAGTTGTGCCATAAAAATAATAACACCGGAAATGGCTATTAGCAATCCTAATGCTCTATTGCCTGTTCACGCAACTATACTTCATTTGCATGTCATTAGGGGGACGTTCACGTAAGAATTCGTTGACTCTTGGTATGGCTAATGACAAATGACGTAATTCCGCGTTATACGCTAAGCACTAAGATAATGAGTGTTTGTGGGTATGTGTTAAAAATAAGTCTTCTTTATTTGTTTATTATTGTTATATTTAACCATGGATGGAGAAGAAGAGGGATGGATGGTTTATGTGGAAAGTGACATCTGTGGTCAACGCAACACTTGCGTTGACCACAGATAAAACAGGATAATGGCCAAAAATTAGACAAACATTGTTATAAAAAATAAAGAAAATCTTTTTAGATTTTAGAATTACTCTTTATTTTATGAGGATTATGACATTAATTTACCTTGTTACTAAGCAAACTATGTCAAACCGTTATTTTGCAGAAAAATAGATATACTGCCGCTCTATTTAATATATTCCTGTGTAAAGTCCTCATTCAAATGAATGCAATAATAATGTATGCTTGTTAAGTTTAAGCCGGTTTTAATGAGAGGCATACTTATACATAAGCTACTTACATACTAGATGAATGCGAAATTATTCTGCTAAAATTTGAATAGCCATAAAATATATTTGTAAGTAAATAAAGAGGTTATTTGTAAAGTGCAGGTGAGTAGGCGTTGCGTGGTCGGGCGTGGGTTGTGCGTGGGCGATATTGTTCTTCGGATTTCACTGGCACTGTAATGGTACCTGGAGGACACTCCATTAGAAATGCTGTGTATAGTGAAGATGTTTCAGTACCAAGAGTGTCCAATACTGAGATGTTGTTATACTTTCTTCATGAATCAGCTTTGTCAAAGCTATTGGTTCAGTGAAAACACAAGAAGACTGATATGATCAGATTTTCATAGTCTTTGTGTAGACGAAGGGCTACGAACAATTGCTATCGAGGTTTTATTTTAAGTAGATATCAGATGATGACTTTTCGATTAATAGTAAAGGTAGAACTATTCAATTTGTGGAAATATAATGTGACTGCAGAGAAGACTGACGTCTCACTTCGACAGTATAAATTTTAATTGTCACCGAATCTTTAAGAATTAAAACAGGCTTTGTAATACTGAACCTAAAATCCCTGGATTAATTTAACAGAAATCGAAAACCACTGCGAATAAAAGCGCTTGTTAGCAATGAATATCTGCTCAGATAAATTATTATTGGTTTTATTTGTTCGAGGACTTAAAATATTTTCATTTTTTGGGACAAGCCCGCCACTATCCCACCATTGGATTAAATAACTAAAACAAGCTAGCACTAAAACTTGGTGGGCCCAAAGTAATTGATTTACTGTCTTGGTTTGCATCGAAATTAATCCAAGGAAATAAATACAAGGAGTAGTAAAAATATCTTCTACTTCCTTCCACAGCAAACGATGGACAAAAAGAAGGGGTATGTCATAGTTTGGAAAATAAATATACGGAAGAAAGCAGATTTAATGACTTTATCAACTTCAGTCGCAAAACATTATTTACCACCATTTAGCACTCTAGACTAATTTGTACCAAAGCAGTTATTTTAAATGATACCACAATTACGTCTAATCACTGTAATTTCAGAAAATAAAATATGTTTTTATTAAATAAATTACTTTATTTTATGATTTAGGCGTAGGCGTGAAGTTGACCTGAAACTGTCTAACTTAAATGGTGACTGCTAATGAATACACGAAAATATGTTATCGTGGGATTTTTTCGTAGGTACTTATAATACACTTTTTGACCTTGGATGGTGCTTCACATGTTATTTTTCTATATAGTGTTACAATACCTCATCGTTGACCTTCCTATATCCTTTTCCCTTTACACGCCCGAATTTTCAACTTCCATTTGACGAGTATTTTTTGCCCAGTAAAGCAAAACGGCAACAAAACAATGATTGAAATTGCTTTTATAGAAATAAAGGTCATAAGAAATACCGTAGCCGAACATATCATACAGTTTGGTGTATATGCAGTCATATATCTACCAGTAGATGTAGTAAATAACAGATTTCAATTAACTACATGTCAGAAACATAACGTTTGAGATTGGCTGTGTCGGTGTATTGTGTAAAGCGAATTCGAATAGAAATTAGTAATACCATACTATTACAAGGTTGGTCTAAATTGTAATACATGTCTATTAAAAAATAATGGAATGTTGAGACTATTATCTTACTGAACTTAGTTAAATGTACTTATTTGTTCATGAACCTCATTTGCCCCATTCTGACATGTGTGTTTATAACAAAGTCTTTCAATTAACAATAAGTTATTAATACAATAGTTCAACATAAAGAGGGAGACATTGTAGTTTTCTATGGCAATTCTTAGTTATTCTAAACACCTAGATCCTGTGTTCCAAAATGTTGGTATCTATATTTTAAAACCCAGTGTGAGCTAGCGTGATGATAAATTTAAAAAAAAATCGCTAACTGGGAACATTCCTGAACTCAGCAGTGGGTCTTATATAGAAAGGTGCTATATTCCATAGTTAAAACTTTTTGGTGTCTTTAAATCTTATAATCCGTCTTTCATACTTTCAGCAAAGCATCTAGGTTAAGAGGTGCATACATTAATACGGATGTCCTCACTAAGTAGAGAGGAAAGGGAATAAAAATAATATGTAGGTGAGTGTGGCTTCGTTAGACCTCATTGTACGCCGGGATTATGACATAACCGACTTCAGGCCCACGTAACGTAGGAGAAAAATGTCAAACGAAAGCGTCGTTTCAAGGCAAGAACTTAAGACAGGCCTGAGAACGCGAACAGAAATAAATGTAATTACTTATGTACGAGAGGATAAGTGGAATGTGCTATAAATAAATTATCGGAAAGTTCATCGCTGAATATAGTCGGGATAAAATGTTAATCTGAGCCATCGTTCGATTTTCGTGGAATCTTCACATTTAGGTTTGACGTCAATAAGTTGTTTGTTTTTTTTTCCTTGAAGGCGAAAATGTTTTAAGTGCCTGTATAGTTATGGAATTAAAACTTAATGGTTTAATGTTATATGTACTTTTTCTGCTAAAATAAAAAGAGAGGCTACAATAAAGATGTTTAAAAGGTGTCTTAAAGTTTAATCGTACCATAATGCTTCATAAGTAATAGAATATCATATATTTAAATTATAAATAATAACCAATTATAGTAATTAATTAGTTTCAAGACCAAAACCTTTGATTTAATTTCGTAAGTAGACATGAAATACCTATAAGTCTGTGAACAATAATTAATTAACAAACTTTTCACACTTCAACTCAAACACCAATTTGAATACAAGATTAAATTTAATGAACGTCACCATTTTGATAGATGATCGGTATTAATTTCTTAATATTAATACTCTCAAGATACATCAAATTATGAAGAGTTTGTATGGTCGGCAAAATAAATTCGTGAGTTAATAGTCTCGACGGAAAACAGAATAGCTTGAACGTCAGAAAACAAACGTATTCATCGCTTGGTTTCAGTTTAGGTTCATAATTTCACAAACTTAAAAAAAGAAAAACAAAATCCACTGCAGTAAGGAATTTATAACTCGGATCATGGGGGATTTCACAAACATTCGTGTCACAGCAGGAGGCAACGACACCCAGAACAATCGTTCGCGGATCACACAAATGCTTGTCTTGTTTAGAGGTAGATTCCACAAACGTCGGGTTTGCCGAATATACCTTTTTGTTGACTTCTTTGCTGTCTATACTTGAAGTGCAGTCCTAGAATACGTTATATTCAAGCTAAAATTTATTTAGAATGTTCGGGAAAAATAACTTCATCACAATTGAGACGTAATCAATAGGTAAAGCTGAGCTGCAAGTACTTTAATAAAGGGTATTTTAAGTTAGTTTAGCTAGTCGAACTCTGAGAGTACACGATGTTTTAGAGAATCAAATAATTATATGAAATGATTTTTTTTTTAATCTCAGACATGGAATGATTTTTTTTTTAATCTCAGACAGAGCTTAAATTCTATTACTTACAATTGGCCATTAATTAATAGAAAGTCGATTAAAATTACACTATTCGTATTTTTCTAAGCATTTTTCAACAAAGTAATTGGAAATTCAGTACGGGGCGCGACAATATTCAATATTAAATTTAATACGTGTTTAGGTACACACGTACCCAATATATGAATACATATATAAATCCATCTACCTACTTATAAAAATGAAAACAGTTACACTCAAAGGTAGTAAATAAGTGAAATCTCCTATCTCAATAAAAAGAGAAGAGAACATTAATTGAAATGTGTTACTGGAACTAGCCGAAGGCGAAATGCATTCGTTAATTAGTATCTCCCGAGTATTTCAATAAACGTAGCTTTTCAAGGGATTCATTAGTAAGCTCTTTATGAGAATATTGTTCGCTTCGGCAGAACGTATTGATAAAACAGTGAAGTGAAAGAAATAAAAGAGTTACGTCGAGTGAACGCTTTTTATATCCTGCTTTATCAGTTTTGTTTTCTGTTCGTGTGTTTTGTAACTGAATATTTAATGAATATGTTTGATGAGTGCTTTTAGCTGTAACAAAATGTGTGAATCAATATTTCTGTTTGTGGTTTATTTCAGCTATGAAACGAGCTATAAAAAGGCCTTTGCCTAACAGCCGAATATTTATATTTCATTTGATACGATTTCAAACATTTTTTTGTTCACGACCCAGCTTCCGTCTAATTTGGGAACACTGGGAAAGGCTAATTTTAGTTATTTGCGCTTTCAGCGAAACGGAGTGATTTTAGCAAGTCACAACACTGAAATAGGCCAAGACAAATTTCACCAGTATTTGACAATCTCTGCTTACATCCTCCAGTGGCACAGCTTCATAAACCAGCCCGTATTACAGTGTTGCGTTACACATGTCACACGGTGTCAGGAATAAATAATGCTCCGTTGAAATATGATAGTGAAAGACGCAGGCGACTGTGAGTGACAGTTTGTAGTCGTCGCTGCTTAATCAACGTACGCAAATTACTCTTTAATGGTATGTAGCCCTGGTAGATATATTAAAAAAAAGCGGCTCAGGAAATATTTTCCTTTTGTAAATGTTTAATTAAAGAACCTTTTTTTCGTAACTACTAAATAACTTTTTTGTCATTAATTCATAATTTTATTATTAATGTAACAACGGTTTTCAGTCACGTTTGTTTATCGGGATTGTTTGCCAACTTTTAAAAACAAAAGGAGTCTTTAATCAAGTCAAACTGATTCTTCACACGAAATCACAAGCACAAGACAGACTCCGGCCTAGCATTCCTGAATCAAATCAGCGCTTGTTCTATTTTGCCTTTTCACACGATTGCTGGATCAGCCTAGCTTAGCTTAAAATTACCTTTTATGAATACTCAATTTTCAAAGTCCTCTTTTTCGCTGTGTTTTTCATTAACATTTTAAATAATAGAATCACATACAAAATTAAAAACATGCCATATAAAAATCGATACCAGCAATCTATAAATAAGGCCAACGCAATCCTATCCATTAAAAAGAGAAAAAGGCGAGTATGAAATTGTTTCATTTTCGAGTCATAAATTTTAAACGCGGTCTCTCTATGGATAAAAACCTCGTTCAACCTGAGTTTAAACTAACGCAATAAATTAAAACTTAACAATAAAACAAAACAATTAGTCAAGCGAACATTTATTATAAACTAAATATTACTTACAACTTGTAAAGTGCACATACCAGCATTGTAACACGGTACTTATGAAACTCTATTAATCCTTGCTTGAAGTTGTAATATAATCATATTACGTATGATTTATAGCGATATATATCTCTGTACAATTACTTAGTTAACATTCATTAAACTGACAGAAAGGATTTTGCTCCTTATAGGGAGGTCATATAAGTAAAATACTACACTTGATTTGATTTGGTTTGATTAATTAAGATTTATATCTTCGCATAATATAATATTCTACACCATCATGGCACTCGGAAAAATCACCAGCAATATCTGTTCGTAATAACGACTTATACTGGATCATCATTCATTAAATATAATAGAATGTTATTTGTTGCACACCACATAAATACAGGATTCGACATAGAAAAATAGCACAGACCAAATAACAATACGAATAGTATGCAGTAACTCGCATTACATGAAGGAGAGAATCCAGTAACAAAGGCAAACAAATTGATATAATTAGACTAACCAGTTGGATGCAAATATGCAGGCGGCGCGGCACACTAATGGAAGACACAAAATCAATAATATGTAGCGCTAGTAACACACGATGTACAGACAGGTACAAACATCTAACTACCGCAGATCAGAGGTGCAGGCGTTGAGAAATGTGTTCGCAGTGTGCTACGGTGTCCAAAGCTAGGCGATGAAATTTTAGCCGATGTTACGACGTGTGTATTCGTCTTTATTTTAGGCGCTTGTGATTATCTATTTGCGTTTCATGATGTAGTAATTGAGTTGTTTTGCAACTGGCTAACCACTTAACGTAAAGGAGGACATTAAAATTGGACAGGCGGAAGAGCACATAAAAATAACAGATTTGATAATTGAACACTGAGTTGCGGTAAATGTCGAACAAGAACAAATTAAAAGCAAATTGGTTGCTCTCAAACCATATTGACGGAACTCAATAAAGCGCCCTTAAAAGAACATTCTTTATTATATTGCGTATAAAAGTCGTGTATTTATTAAAGTGCTTCCAGCCTTAAAACGTCAGGTACAAAGTAAACAGCAATCGATTGATCAAACAAGACCCAACCTTCGATTTCTTTACACAAATTAGTCAGTTATTTTATCAAGGTTAACTTACAAAAAAAAAATGCTATAATTTCATACCACCTTCACGTTAGTGACTTTTCCTTTTTTGTTGTACCTATAAAGTGTTTTATTTCTTACAATTCATATAATGTTAAAGTACTCGGTTACTCAAACTTATAGGCGCTTATTATTATAGGTTCAGACAACATTTAGAATCAATGTCTGAATTAATTCGGTACGTCTAACGGAAACATTTCTTTACATCAAGTATCTGAATACCTATTAGTTTTTAATATTAAATGTCCTCTTCAAAGCACACTAACTTTTTTTTATTTAAAAATCAAGGATTTTTGTTTCGTAATAAGGATAACGCATTCGACCTAGTAGAGATTTAATTAATTAATGTGCGGAATCAGATGTCGTTTTCTTAGAAGTTGAAACACAAAGAAAAACACAACATGTACTTTTTTATTTAGGAAACGACATAAAAAACCGGCTATAGGCAAAAAAATCTATTGTGACAATTCAATTTGAGGTAGTTTGTTCCGTTTATGTGTAATATCTGCAGAAATTAGAAATGTTAACAGTAGGAGAATTAACAACAAAATCTTAATTATTTCTTAACGACAAAACAAGCAATCTTATATATTTATCTACGTATTTATAATTCGATTCCTTTAATTATACAAACGAAAACAAACGTAATTAAAGCGAAGAAACGTCAAGACGCGTCGCTGTCATCGGACACTTTTGTAAACATCGACTGTTTGACGGAAAAACAAATGAGGTCCCCGAATTTTGGTCTTAGTAAAGCCATATACTGAAGAAAAATATGTTGCTGGTTGAAAGTATTTCCTTTTATGAATAACTATTTGAGAACTACCAGTCTGACTAGTTTTGGCAACCATAAATTAATGGAAGATATGCAAGAAGACTAGAAATAACATTATACAAAGTATTAAAGTACTAGCTATGCCCCGCGGCTTCACCTGCGTAAATAGTTAGGTAACGATCCCGTTGCCTTTATATTATTAGGGCCGGAGATGGATCCAACAAATCACTATCGTAACAAAAGTCAGGATTACTTAATATGGTGGTTAAGTATTATTAAAGATTCTAATTTTCCGAGCAATTTTACATTTTTTTTAAATACCAGCGAAATCGGTCCAGCCTTTCACGCGTGATGCTGTGACCAAGGGAAATAGGGATTCGTTTTTATATATATTTGTGCTACATAAACGCTGCCAACATGGCAACTCACCGACGTCACGTTGCTAAGACAACATGTAACTCGTTTATTGAAAACAGTAGCGAGTGACACACGTCATAATTAAAATGAAAGATACAAAGGAAAAAATATTGAAAAAAAAATACGGAAAAAGGCAGATAAATGTAAATCAATGTAACTAAAACACTCTAGCTTTTCTTTGAATAATAATCTTGGTTAATTATGAGAACCGTTCTTGGAAATTGATTACACAAGGCCATTTCAATATTGAGATAACTATAAAAAGTAAGTTTTCTCTCAAGTCCAATAAGTAAGACTTCAACTGCTGTCTCACTTGAGTCTTAATTTATGAACTAAAGATTTACTTACTTCTAAAAAGCGCAAATGAAATGAATAAAAGAATATCCTAAAATTAATTACGAATATAAAGTGCTTCTCAAAATAAATTATATTTAAAGAATAGTTGGTGGTACCATTGTTTGGCGCCTGTCTGACTTAAAGAATGATGCAACAAGGTAAAACCCCCGACAATAAAAACTTTCAACTCTCACAACTTTCAAATGGCTCACCTTTAATAAAACAAAACAAACAAACAAAATTCAAATTGCTTAATCAGTTATTATGCTACAGATAGACATACAGACCCGTCAAACTTATAACATCCCTCTTTTTGCGTCGGCGTTTTGCGTTTCTACAGAAAGTAATAACGACTCTAAGTACGATTAAAATAATACTTTTTAGTAATTCGCGCGTAGCTAATACCTAAATGTAATTATATTTCGTACAGAATGTTGCGGTTGGCTTATTGGAAAATTCTCTCGAATTTAAATAGATGAAATCGCGTAACACGACATTTAAAAACCATTCAAGGGCCAGTCTGACCCGAGACTTTAGAAAAAAATCGCCTTGGTTACAAATAAGTTTAAGAATACCCATGAATTTATTAAGCACCCCCAATTGTTTTTTGTTTTTAGTATTCCATGTAATTGTGGCAACAGAAAAAAAAATCTGAGAAAATTTTCAATTGTGCTAGATCACGGCAGATGCAGCCTAGTGACGAATGGACAGACGGCAGTGCCAAAGTAACAGGCGTACCTAAGAGGGTTCGGAACACAAAATTTTATTTCATATTTATTTTTCTTCAGGCATTTCGCATGAATTGTATTTTCGATATTTACACTAAGTATGATATAATGAATAATGGCGTTAATTTTTAAATATTTAAGTAACGTGCCAAATATTACACTAATTAAATGTGTGAGGAAATGAGACTGCCATATTCGTAGGGTCAGTTTGCTTTCGACGGTTGGACTCGTATTCAGGGCCTACCCTCGCTCCAGGCTATTTTCCCTTCATTAATATTAACTTCAGCCTTTTCTTTGAACTCGCATTTTATTATAAGGTGGACTAACAAAGTCTAATGTATCTTTAAGTATGTATGATTACATTTTATGGTCGGTTCATTTGAATATGAGAATATGACGTAATAACAGTATATATGTAGATATGTATACCTACTTACTTTAATTTGACTCTGCCACGTTTCATGTTATAATAAATGGATTTCAATGATCTCTTAAAGTAGGCGTGATGTGATTGAGGTGGCGAGACGCCTCTATCTACTCAAAGTAAAGTACACTATCTCGCTTTTAAAAATACAGTAAGAGAATTTGTCCATGAATAATACCCATGAAGTAAATCCAGGCAAAGGTCTAACCTATTGTTTTGACATATTTTACACCCAAACGGTAAAAATGGAACCCTATAACGCTGAAAAACTGGTCCGTCTTTCTGCTCTTCCAACAATCCCATGTCTCTATATCAGGGACGGCTATAGCTAGAGGGTATAACATTTTTGCTGATGATTTATTATTATCTGCCGCGCTAAAACAGACAAATGTAGAAAATAAAGATCGAAGTTAAGCGACGGTTTGATACGACCTAAAATTTAATGGGTGGCAGATTTTGCTTCTCTTATTGCCGCAAATCTGACTCGCATATAACCCACTTTTTTAACTGCTATTATCAGTCAGGGCTTCAAATAAAACAGACTGATATTCAATCATGTCCAACCCTTCAACGCCTACCGATAAGCGATAACGATCCAATTCATAACCGAACCACACGCACTGCGCCGACGATTTCATTTGATTTCACCTAGCAACAATTTCATAGCTTCATCAACAGATATTTATTTGAATATATTAAAGTAACATTCATAAAACAACGTTGTTTACGGTAAAAGTATGATTTAATAATGGTATCCGATTTTCATTAACATAATCTGTTTCTTTATGATAATAAATTTGAGTAAAGATTATCGTTTCGGGATTACCTGAGTTGAATTTTGTTATACTGCCATCGAATATTTGATGTTTGGGCTATTTATGTTACAGTATCTGTAAGGAATTTCAATTTGTATTTGATTAAGTTCAGATAGAGTTGAAGCCTTCGTCTTAAATTTTTTGGGTCAGTTTGATTTATTTCTGACACAAACCTCATACATGTTTTAAACAGTATTTAATTATCATGTTGTATTGGTAAACTCGTGACTCATAACTAACAGGCTAAGAACTATGGCCCAGCGCTTAACTTATTAGATTAAGATGAAATAGTTGCTAAAGAGCAAGTATTACAAATTTCAAGACGCACCTAATATTGTGTCATGTTAATACTAGCTCAAGTATCGATAAACTAAAACGTATTTCTTGTTTCGACATATTTCAACGTAAACTGCAGATAATGTTTGTTTTATTTAAAATTGTTACTAAGCCACGTCAGGGGCCTAAAACTCGTTACATAAACCATATAAAAGTGTTATTTTGGCTTCATCATAATCTAACCTCTAGTTGGATATATCAAAGAGCAATAAGGTCGTTAATCACAAATCTAAAACAAAACAAAACACTAAACATTTTATTTACTCTTGTCTTCTCAAAATACTTCCAAATATTTCAAAATTCTATTAAACTGAACGTTTTAAGGCGTCTGCTTAATAACTGAACGACGCTATTACCGGAACATATTTCACTTTCCAATTAGAGTTATGGTGTGTCATTTGTCTGTTTCACTTTCGAGTTTGTTTGTAGAATACTGATTAAACATTGTAGTTTGTTATTACGAGGACAATTACGGTTTTGGCTAATTGACTCGCTACTCCAATTGGTTGTTTGGTGAGTTTTATTCATTTTAACAAGACTACACTTGTTTTTGTTTTTGATTTATTTGAAGAGATATTGCTATAGCTTTCTAGATTATATCATTAGAAGTCGTAATTTCATTGAGTAAATCCTTTTTAAATTTTCTAGAGGGATTTCAGATAGAATATTTTACTTAGCAGTTCTTGAGTTCAGCAAACACAATAAGCCAAATGCACAGTCAGGAACCCTCATAAAAATATTTCACTCAAAGCGACAAGAGTACTTTGTTACAACATACCCCATTAGACAAAGTCCCATGACAAATCACCGACAATATTTCTGTTAAAACGCCGAATCCTACATCGAAGTACCAGGATCACATAACCTCAGCGGAGGTGACACAGCGAGTTCAATGTTTAGCAAAGATCCAATCATACATTCCGTTGCCATTAGGGAAATAGCATTAGGGACATACGACAAATTCGTGACCAAAATAACAATGATGGGTCCGCTAAGCACACATAGAAACGTGATCCTGCTTTGTGTTCTAAATAGCCGCGTTATTATAAATGTAGTTTAGCCCAACAGTTACGAAGGTACCAGGGATGCGAAAAGTACTTTCGATGGTAATGTTATGGGCGAAAACTAAGAGATTACGATTGAAAATATTATTAAATAAAAGTCGGTAGAGAATGTCCAGATGCTCGCGCACGTGAGGAAATTTTAAGGGAACGTTATTGAATATTTATATTTAAACTTTTCAGTATTTTCTGTACGAAGTCTGAAGCAAAAACCTAATGTGAATATTTATACACCTACCTATAAATATTTTTTTAGTAAATTTTAAGCAATAATAATCATGGAACAATCTCTATTATTTCAATTGATACATGACTGACACACACAATTACATTACTGTTATACACTTCACAGATATGCACTAAAATTTCTAGTTTTTCTTCCATCAAAATCGACTACTTATTCAAACCCAGAGTCAGCCCATCACTAAAATATTATAATACGTCGCGAGCTCGGGTAGTGCTTAGTTATTATAATGGCGCTGTCACGGTGAAGAAGCGGGAAAATGCCCAACAAATTCTTGTAACAGATATTAGGGTGAAACCGTAGATTGATATTAATGGCCTTTTTTCTACTCAGCCTATCATTGTTATGCTAAACATAGGGAAACGCCCAACCGTGTCAGTCAAAAAGTGATATTGAAACCAATAGCGTTTTGACGTTTTTTAAGCAACTGAAACAGTGAAAAAAACTAATTTTAAGTAAGATTTGAACCTAGGACTTCTGGCTATACAGCCCAGTCGCTTTGCTACCTACCCAGGTAACTCGCCAAGAGTGATTTTTTCATTGCCTATGCCATTGCCTTGACATGTCTAATGCTAGTCGCCAGCTTTGTTTATAATGTTTGTGTCAACCCTAGAATTTTATATCTGTTTAGAACTTAGAAAAAGTAAAAATAAGAAAAGATTTTAAGACTGTCATTAAGGGAATAATTTAAATTCACTGGTATACCACAGCTGTTTATACTTGCTGGCGGGTCTTGTATTTATTTCATTAATATTTAATGTTGATAAACGGCTGGTTTTACTACTCCGAACATTAAAAAGCCAAGCCATATTATAAAACTTGATCTAAGCCAACCTTTTAATTTAATTTCACTCTGATCTTTCCAGTCGCTAAACTGAAAACAAAGTATGAATTCCAAATAATAATTCTTTCTCATTCCTTCGAGGTTTTTAATCATTGGTGTCATTATTCCTTAACTTTTCTTGTTCAGTTAATCTTTTGTCAGGTCAACGAATGCACCGTCTGAGCGCTTTTCTTTTTGTTTCGTATAAATGTCTGTGGTATATGTACCTAATGTTAAGCGCTTGCGATGACAATAGTGTGCTATTGTAAACGTTATTTGGATTTGGAATATCTGCCTTTGGTCTTACTTGAAGTTTTCAGAAATTAAACTTTGAATCTAAATACTCTACATAATACAGAGTTTCCATTCATGCGACAGAAATAAAAACGATGAAATGTTGACTATAGCAAGCTCAAAAAAAATGTGTAAAAGTGATATACTAGGTACTTACAAAAATAATAAAGTATTTTTTAAAATATGATTTCAAATTCAAGTTTTGTAGAAAAAACGTTTCTCAAATTGCAAGTCTATAGTGGCGAAAAACATACAATTTCTGAATTCATATTGGGAGAATGTATTGTGATAATATTTCGTGGATTCAATGCCCGCCCGCTCTGATATCGGTTATTTGTCATGTTCCTCTCCTGATTTCCCCTTTCAAGGATGTATTATGGTGTATTTATTCGCGAGAAATCTCCGTTTTCTATTTTTATTACATTATTCGTTGGAAGGAAATAAAAGAGTTCCGTCATGTATGCGCTTTATGGGATTATGGAATTATTGAAGGGGTACGAATATTCTTCGTTGAAAAAAGTAATATTTTATGAGCTAGCATTGATTTGTGCTTATAAATATTTTTAACGGAGATGGGGCAGTTTGGCGTTAGATGAGAATTAACTCGGAGCAAATGATTTAGATTTACTTCTATAATTATAATCAAGTAAATGTAGCTATACATGAAATAAACATGTGTCTTACTTGTTGTTTTATATTTAAGTACATATGATTTAAGGTCAATATTTTATGGTATAACTGTGGTTGGTCTATTGTTTATTTAAGAAATCTTGTATAAAATTATTTTCAACTCAATATTTTTCTTTTACAGATAATGAAATGCGCTACATCGCACTAGGTACGTATTTTTTGTTAATAATAAAATTTGGGCTTAAATCAACGAAATAAAGCAAAAACGTTTGCAATAGAGAAAGGAAATGGGGAAGTGTAAATGAAAAACGAGGGTAAGGTGACGTGGATGCTTGATTTAGGGTAAAGGGTAAAAATGGCCATGAACGTGTGGGACCATACGTCACTCAGACGTAAGTCATTACAATTTGTATGATGCCATCAACATACAAGCACCTTTTTAATTTGATAATCGATATAATATGCCAACATAATTAGCCAATAGTAATAAGTGGACTGGTTTATAACAAATAGACAAATATAAGGTTTGTAGAATTTGTCGTTGTTGTTCGTGAAACATGTGATAAAACAATAAAAAAAAAGCGCTGCAATAAATGTGTGTGCGAAAAACAAATACAACGGACAAAACAGCGTCGCGTAAACTAGATAGTAACAAATGACTATCACTCCACTTTTATTATGAAATCGAATATTTAGTTTGAAAACACCAATCAACTGTAAACATTCTGTGTAGGTAGGCATGAAAACAAACATGAGTATATCGTATTTCATATCCTGCGGCGGCGAACATTAGCCGACCGTCAACAAACAGAATTTCCAATTATTACGACATCTCTAAATACTGGCTAAATCATTATTTGCGCATTGAAGTAATAACAGTTCGAAACTAATATAGGATGATCTTGTCAGTGGAATAGAATTTAATATTTGGTATCCGTTGTTTGTTCGAATACAATGAGGGGAGCGAGCGGTCACCGTTAATATTTTGTAGAGGTACCTCTTGCTGATATGAACTGACGGAGCCACGGTGTGCGTCCATATTTAATGTTTTAAGTGCTTTTTCGTGTAGGTACCTGCTAAGCTCCTCGCTAAATTGGAGGGTCTATTTTAGTGGTGGCTCACTTTGTAACTGCCTGTTAAAGCGGCGTGGCAGTTTGTTTAATTGTTACATTACTGCTACAGTTTTGGAGTCAAACTTAACTTGTCAATTTCAACTTGGTTTTAATTTTCTGTGCTTTAATAATAAACGCATAAACATATCTAGGTATATCTCCGTTTTTAATTCAAAATCGTGAAGTATAAGTTAAAGATTTGGAAATTAAATGACACGTGAATTATGTACGAACTAGCGGTTACTGGATAAAAACTTTTTTTAAACTTTAAAGAAATGTTCCCCGGGCACAGCCTGTATCCGAATACTGTCAAGAATAGGCCTTTTCAAAAATCGTAGAGATATAAAAATTTGAGTACACCGTGTGACTTGCGAGGTAAACCTTTTTGGTGTTGTTCTAACGAGTTTAGTTTACTACCATTTCCAAAAAAACATTCAATTCATAGTAAACAAACAGTTCTCCTGAAATTTGTACTGGAAGTTTATTGACTGCTATCGGTATAGTAACCACGACATTTTCCACTGTTAATCCATGATTAAAATCCTTTCAGCGCTATTAAATATCAAACCTCTGAAAGCCGGTTAAGGTTTCAATCTCAAAGTCAGTGTACCTATCAAACACTGTCTTAAATCAGATCTTTGATAATGTTAAATTAAATTCCAGTTCTTAGTTAATTCAAGTGCATAAAACCTTCTCAGACTAAGTGAATATAGTTCTAAATCTTTTCTAAGACGAAACCTTTTTAAATGCAGATCTATTAAACGATCTGGTACTATTACCAGTATTAGTCATATGACTAGGTGTTGCAAATGAAACTTCATTAAGGGCCAGCAAATTGAAGCAGATTTTAATTAGCGGCATCCAATTACATATTTTCATTTCGTTTAATGTTGAAAGCTCAATCATAATTCTGTTGCAATTTGATTGATATTGAGCGGCGATGCCAAAGATGCCTCACGTAGATAGTCCGTATATAGTCCTTTGAAGATAATAGTATATTTTTTTCATTAATTCTTTGCTATTCGGAATGAAAACAAATCGGCAAATCGAACATCCATGTTTCCGCTTTTGAGCTATGGAGTAACTTCATCACATCACCTTGTTTTATATACACGTACCGATTTGCTATCTGAATAGCTATGGAATGCAGATTATTTAGAACAAAAGGTAGATATCCATTGACACACCGAAACTATTGATCGTCCAATGTATTGAAACCAGAATCATTGTCGTTTAGGCTTAGACAAAAGGTTATGTCAGTCTGGTAAAGGCAAAATTTCACACAATAATACCGCTCCCATAGAGTAGGACACTATTGAAAAATGTCTGTAACGCATTCAATACCTATTATATTTACACGGGGCGATGCAAGTTAGGCAGAATAGAAAAGTTTATAAAAAATAAAAACTTGTTATGTACGTCTATACTTGTTATTTCATGAGCTCTACATAATAGGTACAACAGAGGTGTCAGTCATAGTTGTCTCATTCATTATTTCTGCAAGATGTTTAGAACTAAAAGATTTATTCACATCTCATTTGCTTTCATCTTTTGTGCATTGCATAGATTAGACAAGAATTATGCACCGTAATTTTATTATTAAATATCAAAATGTTTGGCATACTCAGCAAGTACGTGTAAGTTTAGCAAAACTGTTTTTCATAAAAATCTTGTTTAACATAAATGTCGTAGAATGCAATATCGTCAGTATTAAAATAACTTTAAAGAGGTTTTAATATATAAACTTGCCTGACACGGCCAGGAAAGGAAATTAGAAAATCTTACCTTGTAAAAATCTTACCCTGTTTTCGTAGCTTCAAGAAATCCTCTTCCATTTAATTTGAGAGTTTATTTAAAATTAACTTTTTAACTTCACTTTAACTTAGTGACAAATTAATACTTTAGTATTTAGTGAAAAGTTTTCAACTTTTATGTAGAGTCATTGAAAAACAAAACATAGATAATATATTACATTTTTATCAGCCGTAAAATGAAAAATTATAATGTTGTAGAGATGCAAAACTTAGACCTTTCGCATTCACTGCTTCGGAGTAACATGAGAAATGCCACGTTACTCTACACTTTTTACTGTCTATAAAAAATCAATGATACTTTCATTTTACTCTAGCTAAAACATTTCGACAGGATTTCATATAAAAAACGTGTTTATTTTGTTCACGTCGTAAATTTATTACTCAGCTGTTAGTTATACGAGGAACGTGGGCTATAAAAGTGATGAACTCAGACTGGAATCGCAATTCGTTGAAAGTGTAAACATATATTTTTATTTCGTACAACGTAAATAAGATAAATGGGAAAGCATGAACGTAAAACCAAAACACAGCGTAATGAAAGCTGGATTCAAGTATTTGAATTTGAAATCGATAAAGCATCGTATGCGTGAGTTAGCGTAGTGATTCGGCCACTAGAGGTCGGCCCTCTAGAGATACGAGAAGACCTTACCTCAGCTTTTATAGTAGCTGACCTGATAACTATAGTTATAGGTTATTAACATAAATAGATAGGTTTAGGTATATTATTAACATAGATAGGTTTTTAACATAAAAATAAAAGGACTATTCTTGTTCGCAAGGCGAATCAAACAAACGAAGACCGTTTATCAAAGTTACCAAATATATAAGTCAAACATGCCATTTCAGGTGACTTAAATAGAAAGACCGACAGATTTTCTACAAAACGACTGAACTATATCAAATACGTAAAAAGATAAATTCGTGCTCATTAGAGATAAATAGTGGGAGCGTTTGTGTAAACAACAATATCCTCCGAGGGCCTGTTAGGAAAGAAACACATGAGGACCGACGATACGACGTGAGTGGTCAGTAAATTGTACCTATTTATAACTTGATACTTTAGCAAATACATTCAATTAAATCCTATTGGATTTGACATCAAATATTTTTATAACAGCAAATTTGGTCCGTTTCATAGCTTTTTATCAATAACATTAAACAATACAATTAAATATTTGCTAGAAAATAACATTTAAAATTTTATTAATTTCTTTTAAATATGTTTATCTGAGAGAATAGAAAGGGCATTCATAACAGAATTGGGGTCTTAAACCGGCTGTGCTTAAAACATATATATATATATAAGTTCAAATAAATGTAGAGTTTGATAATTTAGTTCACATGCATATTGATTTACTCTTAAATTCTTTTTAATAATTGTTTTTTTAATGAACTGCCCAAAGAGTACAAAAAACCATGAATTGCATTTAGAAAAATACATAACTGTTATACTTGTCGTAATTTATTTAAATATTTAATATCTATCAGATAGATATACTTTCGTTTTAAAATAAGTGCAGAATCAATCGGTATGTCGCAATTCGCAAATTTCAGTTCCATAAATCTAACAGACACGAAATAAATAGACAGAATAGTGAAAAAGTTCCAATTATATTATTATTTATTAAGTATTTATTTTGCTAATTGATAGCATTCTAGATCTAGGATTTTATAGCATTGCTTCGATTGCCATCGATATTGTAGTTATAAATCTTTTACCCTTCTCTTTCGTTTATTTTACCAATTTGTTTTATTTTAAGAATATAATAATGCAATAATACAACAGAGCCATATTTCAATAAAATTCTATTTATAAATTTTGCTACCAAAAGCAATCTAACCCCTAATTCTAAATGAATTAACTTTAATTATACTAAATTATAAAAGCCTTATTCTTGTTCCAAAATTAATATCCACACTTAATAGAAAAGCATTGTTAGATTCATTCTTCATTTTCTCCACACTCTATTACTCTAATAATGATAAAAAGCATTTTCAACGTTAGGGTCGAAGCACACTACCAATGCGGTTTTATTTCTGTATAAATAGTTTTTTAGCTCTAATAAAACACTAGCTGTTGCCCGCGAATTCGCCCCCGTGGGTAGAAGATATAGGTTATGATTTATACCTGAACTGTTTTTTTCACATTTTTATATGTAACTTCGCTCCTATTAGTCGCAGCGTGATGGTTTATAGCCTAAAGCCTTCCTCGATGAATGGTCTATTCAACACAAAAATAATTTTTCAATTTGGACCAGTAGTTCCTGAGATTAGCGCGTTCAAACAAACAAACAAACTCTTCAGCTTTATATATTAGTATATATAGAGTATAGATTTGGACAATATCAACTCTATTTTAGAATTACCGCATTCGTAGTAATTAATAATTGATCTTAAAGCTCACAGCAAAAAAAACAGTAAAACCTTTAAAGATTTGTCCTTCAATTTTTTCCCTAATTAGAGAAGGACGCATTAAAGTACCCTAGTAGCTAGATTACAAAACGCATTGTGTGACAATTGTTAAGAGGAATCAAGTTGCTTAACAACAGTAATCGATTACAGCTCTCAATTCGATGCTATACAACCGCATAACAAAGTTATCTAAGTTTTGCTTATGAATCGAATGGCTTGACATGAAATGTCTTGCTTAGCTTAGAGTTGCTCTCATGCATAGAGAATTTATCATGAATACGGTTGGTGGAGTCTCGAAGACGCGTGGCACGTGTGCCGCGACCCTAAAGCCCGACTTACACTTGGAGTACAATGGAGTTTCTGGTGCGCAAGCTAAAATGATTTACGAGCTCGTGCGTGTGTTACCACCTGATCTTTTGTCTGTCTTTCAACGACTAACAGCCGTAAGCTGAGGTATAGAAACCGTACGTTTTTGTAAGATAGACGCTGTATTATTTAATGTTTTGTAAGTTCTTACTCGGCATAATGAAAACTAATTCACAATATTTAAATCAGTAATAAAAGGCTAAAGCAGATTGATTGACAAATGTGAAGAAGTCTTGTATGATGGTACTCGTATCATGGATTACCAAATATTTTACTTGGTATCATGTAAAATCGACATAATTTCTAATCAACTTTGGCCCCCAAGAATAGCTATTGTTAGCATACAATCCTGCTAAAACAAGCAGACTAAAATTTAACCTGATATTAACACATTATTATAAACGTTCAAACTACGCAGTTGTGTTGAGGGCTGCGTCATCAACAGTTATCAGAGCTTGTACTATGAGTTGGTAGAAGAGTATGGTTGCGGACGAGGAAAAGAGATGGAGCTCTATAAAGAACGTAGCGGCATCTCTGTCAAAACTACAGCAGTGTTGCTGTGAGTGTCGCTTGGCTAGGGTACAGAACTTTGCCGACATTGCTGTTTCAATAACAAATGAATTTACGGCAGCCCTATCAGGGATCTGCGTGCCTTTAGGGAGAGTTTATGTGGATCGGTATTCAATTTCCTGTGTAGGTGGTAGCACCATTTTAGGACTGAAAACAATTGTTATAGGACGGTTTTGAATGTAAAACTAAATAATTACTTAGAAGTACTTATACCTAACTACATTACTGAAAAAGTATTCTATGCTTAAAAGTATTATTTTTCATAAATGCGCGATGTATTCATGAATTATACCGATAAAACAAAATTTCACTCATTTAAAGTGAAAGTGAGAAAGGGAAGAGAAAGTTAAAATTAAATTACAAACCAAAAATAAATGTTTGACAAGGCATTTCAAAAACTTACTAGATATAGGAACTTCTTATTTACTACATATTCGCGTTAATGTCGGAATAATTTATAAGGAGCCTTTTTCATCTCGGAAAACTATGTCTTTACATAATTTTCCTTTGTTTTTCATGGAGTCAAAAAGTCTTACTAATTCAAATCTTTAGAGTTACTCTCTACCAAGAAAACCTTTTTAAACCGATGCGTTTCAAAGCAATGTAATCACATTACATCCAGTATAGAGAATAGAGATAGTAATGTATAGACCAAAGTATGTTTCATGCACTCGAAAAAACGAGCCACGTCACAATTGAGCCTCTCATTTACTTGATGTATATCGAACCCATAGCCTTTTGTATTCAAAGAGCCTCTGCCCATTTCTTTTGGGAACGAAAATAAAAAAATATTGAACCCCGCAATTCATTTAAGGTAAGTACGACCGCAAGGTTTCCAGTCTACATTGAATGATTGTGGGGAGTACTGAATTGTCAAATATTTTGTTTACATTTACATACGTATTCTAATTTTGAAGTGTTTTTTAGAACACTACAATTTAATTAATTCCTTTAAGTTCAGTTTTGGAGTCATTTTTAAAGTTCTTTTAAGTACAGTTGTAAAGTGTCAATTTTAATAATGCCAGGAAATACCAAGTGTATCGCCTTTATTTCATGTTAATATATTAGTAAATTACTTTACTAGGTAACGTAGTTTGAATATTTTGATCATAGAGTAAAATGTGATTTTAAGCAAGCGAACTTTTTCTACAATGCATCTTATTAATTGTTACTTTGTAAAAAATAAAAACTGCACAGCATTCAATTAAAAATCAATTTTTAATAACAGAAAACCTCCTTACCTGCGTGGTATATGCAGGTAAGGAGGTTTTCTGTATCAAAAGATTTTTTATAACTTTTATAACATACGTTAATTCATTCGCCGTAAATTTGTTTGAACAAAGAGATGAAACTTAATATTAATTACAGTTGCTCTTTAAACAGAGATCCTTTGTTCCCGAGCCCAGAACGTAACAATAAGACAAGTTCCACACGAAACCTTTGAACACATCCATGGAGGTTTTATTCTGTTTTTGAATAGTACTAGAACCGTTTTTATACTTTTTATTTCTCTTTATGCCACTAACTTTATGAAGGTTTCTGAAACGTATTTTAAAAAAACGAATGCTTTTTGACAGAAGGCTAGTTTTTTGTGACCTCAAGGGATATTTAAAGCATATTTATAAAATTACTAGCTGTTGCCCGCGACTTCGTCCGCGTGGTTAGAAGATATAAGTTATGATTTATACCTGCCCTGTTTTTTCCAAATTTTCCATTGTATCTTCGCTCCTATTAGTCGCAGCGTGGTGGTATATAGCCTAAAACCTGCCTCAATGAATGGTCTATCCAATACAAAAATCAATTTGAACAAGTAGTTCCTGAGATTAGCGCGTTCAAACAAACAAACAAACTCTTCAGCTTTATATATTAGTATAGAATAGGTGTAGCAGGTATTGCGATCGAAAACTTATAAGATAATTAAATGTGATCTATTTTTACCAAGACAGCGCTCTCAAAAGATTAAATTATATCGAAAATTATAATTGAAATGCTCTAAATACTGATTATCTCTTAGCAACTGCTTCATAAGAGGATTACTTAAGAAAATTAAATTGTTGGTTGAACACGCGTATGAACAGATGTCGAGTGGACTCCATGATGTACGGATCTTGGTTAATTTACTTTGAATTTTGTTAATTAGGATACATATAATATTACAAAACTTTCATGTCATAAGAGGCTTTATATTCCAACTGTTTTTTTTTACATTTTAAATGGTATTATTGATGTATAATAAAATATGTGTGATATGGGTTGTATTCCGATGTGTTTCAACTTATTTTACTTTTGTGTGTATTGGGGATGCAATACCTCTATGCTTATTTACTGGCGGGTTTGTGGGAGTGGACATAGCCCAATTTAATACTTGAAAAATACGACTCAAGCACCTAAGAATTTAATCCTTCTTCTTTCTGATTTCGAAAAAATTCCAGTCTCATGCACACAGTCACACAAAGCCTGGAAAAGCATTCGTGGACCACACGAACGCTTGTCCTTTGCGGCATGGTGACCCCAACCATTTGGCTATCCGTGTGAAACTAATTGAAAATGTATTTTCCAATTTTCTTAATTCATGCAAATAAATTTATAATATTTAGAAAATATTTAATCTTTTTATAAAGTCACAATATTCAGCATATATATAAGCTATTAACGAGTCTACATAACATAACACGAAAACAAGGTAGTGGGTGTTACAATATGTCA
Organism: Trichoplusia ni; assembly: GCF_003590095.1. Classification (NCBI taxonomy): domain Eukaryota; kingdom Metazoa; phylum Arthropoda; class Insecta; order Lepidoptera; family Noctuidae; genus Trichoplusia; species Trichoplusia ni. Next base: position 8,252,248 of record NC_039484.1, on the reverse strand, counting down.
ACTATTTAATTAAATTCATTTGCATGAATGTACTTAATTGGCTCACTCATGTTTCGTGTGACATATTTGGCTTTATAATTGTTTTCAGCATACTGGTTTTAATGTGTTATTAATTTCTTGTTCATGAAAGCAATTATGCTGTAGTGTTGTTTTAACAAAGTTCTCGTCGTCTTTAGAAAATAAATTTTATGAAAACAAATTAATTTAAATCTCATGTTTTATTTGTAACTTTACATTTTTTAAATTAATTAATTTGAAATATTTCTTACCGCCGTAGATCCTTAAGTGCTACGGGTTACGACTCTGCTACGCCTATACTACGCCGTAGTCGTTGAGACGTTTAAAAGTAATTGCTTTACCTACTGTCACATATAATAAATATTCGTTTATGCATTGGTGTTTAAAACGAAAAAAATATATGAGACTTGAATATCATCTCTCTTTGTATGAATGCTTCGGGTAAACCTGATGCATACCTACGTGACTGTTAGCCATCGTAGATTTTTATATCGCCTCTAAAAGTTCCCACGATACAAATCCCTTAATGCTTATACCTTTTAAACGAAATACATAGTATTGATAGCATCCCAATTTAGCGATGTAACGTCTGCACATTAAGCCAGGATTTACTGACAGACTAAACCTTCATTTTATCGAGGCTCTATAGCAAGATTATCTGCTCTCCCGTTAACAAAAAAACTAGCCTCTTGGGTCATTAGTCTATATCGTGTATACCTACCTACTTACAGTCTTACATAAATGGAAACGTTTTCGTCGACTTTTTCGTAATTGAAGTGCAAAAACTAATAAAGACTTGTTACGTTTTACGGATTTAGGTTTTAGTGAGCGATTTATTTGAATGTGAAAAGATTTAACTTTATTACCGTTAAAAGGTAAAGTGTTATGATCAAGATACACCTTTATAGTAGTACAAAATTTTAGTAGTATATAAATTGCGTTGTTTATTGTGCAACGTGAATTTGCGTTTGTTTTAGGGATGTTAAGTTAATCCGTGTATTTTAAAGGATGGCCATAAAGTTAATTGATTGCTAGTAAAATCTTTTATAAATTGTGAGAATTGTTGTTTTAAATTTACAACCATAATCTTCATTAATAGTTTTGATATTGGGTTAAATTCGACAGCCTTTCAGAAATAAGGCAAAGGTTAAAATTTTAATAAGTCAATTTAAAGTAAAGAAAAAAGGTACTGATGATTGGATATGTAAAGTAACATTTTATGATTAAACAAATGTTAATAAAACGTAATACTCTTAATTATTTGAAAACGCACAAAAGTCGTGATCTTAATTAATCTAGTTTAAATTAAAAATAACATTCACTAAGTTTTTAAGTAAGTAACTACCATGGCCTCTCTAAGAACATAATGCCCAAAGAATAAGAAATTAAGTTATCCTAAGGATCTAAAGTACTTAAGTTACGTTAGTAAAAATTGCTTCACAATTTCTGTGAAGCAATTTTATGTAAAATCTTTCAAAATTGAGCGATCATTTATACAGAGTATGACAAAACAGCTTTGTCGGTTACCTTTGAAATCAAATGCATTTTAGCTTTACAAACACCACCGCTACGTCATCTCACGATTATCGAACCCGATTGAGTTCAAAACTTGATTGAGTAAATCGTATTTCAACAATTTAAAAGGTAAATTAACGGAACGAAAACAATTCTATAAAGAACAGCCAATATCATTGAGTTTACTTATCATCGTGCTGTGTTATGTGTCTTTTCTCCTGTGATCACCTCAAAACAATGTTAGCAACTTCTTAAGTATGCAATAGCATCGTATAAACGACATTGAATCTTGAGTAAGCACCTCAAACGAGAACATGGACTTGTCGAGAACCTTCGATATAACTTCTGACATTTTTGGAAGTTTTTGCATTAAAGAAGCCTTTGCTTAAGCCAGACGGTATTGCAAAAAGTTTGTTCACAGTTCAAAACAATGCTTAAGGTATTGTTTAAAATATAATAAACAATGCTTCTACGTAAAGCTCGCCAAAGTTATGGATACAACGGGAACAGAAATATGTTGGAGTTAAAGATTGTTACCATACTGGTACACGCACGTCATTGTCTTCGCTGTATATTCAGTATTTATTGAACTATTCAACTACGCAATTTAGTTGTATGAACAGGCTTATTAAAAAAAGTTAGAAAGATCGTTGTTAATTCATAGATTCGTCACATTTTTAATAGTTCATAGACAATATCAATTATAAAAATCATAGTTATAAAAATCTATCAATTTTTGAACTAGTTAATACGCAATTCCAGGCACATAAAAACCAGGCACGTTACATAAAATTTCAACCAAACACGAGCTATGCTAGAATCCAAACGAATTTTTTGTCTCAGTGATTTTGACGAGAACATCCGCAGGCACGTTCCTACCGCAATGATTGGGTATTCGTGCAAAAGTAAATGTTTTTGAACCATTAGGACCACGCAATGTTTTCACACATCATTTCCCTGTCAACGTATAACAGAGTTCAGAAGGTTGAATGAAATGGGTGTGAGATGAAACTTTTTGTATCGTTAACCGTTTGCTTTATTCATAGCTTTTAAAACGAAGCGAATGAATGTTTGCCTTTGAAAATTCGTTGCTCATTAAGTATTGCTATTAATCCGCGTCATTCCAAGTGTTGGCTACAAATGGTATATGAAATGTAGAGTTCGTGATTGAAATTCAATAAACTGAATGTCAAAAACCTTTATCCTGAGATAAAGATGATAATAATTGATGGTACCATTGTTCAGTGATAAATATTTTACAATGAAATGACATTAAAATTACAAAATAATAATAAATATAAAGTAAAGTACGTGCTTGTATGTAATGCATCCTCATTATCGTATCGAACATCGTAAGGAACAATATTAAATTACTAATGATGTAAAATCCTTGTCACGTTCGTTACTTTCATGCATCGAAGCGAACATATACACAAAGAAATGACTAACATGAGTAAATGAGTATGGGTGAACAACGCACATCAAGAAGTCGCTGTTAACTATGATGTTGTCTTTATCATTATTAAGTGGAATGTAGAGAAGCAACAAAAAGGTTTTAAGCAGTTACAGATTGATGCAACCAGTACTGACTACTTTAAGTATTCCATGTCTGACTGAGCTAACAGGCCGATCTCAGACCATCGTAACCTTTTCTGCGTTAACCTTACCATATCTCCGTTGCCGACGCAAAGCCAATAATTCTTCATTCTATTTACCTACATACCTGGGTATTGGGTAGCGCTAAAGGTTTTTATAAATCATATTTACGAAGCAACGTCAGCTGATACCTCAATTAATTTTGATGAACTCAATTTTTCTCCGTCATTCGATTTTAGGTATTATTTTTGATTCTTGTATTTGATCTTATCAGGTGGTCAATTAAAACAAGTAAAAATACTATTTTCACGTACTGATTTTAGTAAAATGGGTTTAAGTTTAAGTCGAATGTAAAATCTTTTTCAAACTACATAGGTCCGTGAGTTTGTACATGTTACGTTTAAAAAATATTATCCAAAGCCAGCAAATAATATACTTTCAGATAGGCATACTTTTGTAATATTTTGTAAGACAATATTTACGAAACACCCTTTCTTTACTATTTAAGCTAAACAAATACCCGAGCTGTTTTATCCACTACAAGATACAGTGAACGATAAATCAACGACTTGTGTAGCTCTATAAGTCGGGGTATCATTAATTAATATACGCATGTCCGGTCAAAGTTCTAATTCCCTTCGTCAAATAAATCACTTTCACGAGCGACCTTCGCGGTGACAGCTAGTCTACCATTACTCATGTTTTATGGGTCACTGTTTCATAAAATCTTTTTTTAACGAACTTACTATGGAAGGAATCTTGAAAAAGGTAAAAAATTATTAAAACATTTTATTGTTACTCCTCCAGTTTAGTTTTTTGTCTTTTCAGAAAACCCTGACAATACCAAGCAACAATAACTACCAAAGTGTTTCAAAATAAAAATAGAACAAGTGATATTGTTTTAGAAGATAAACAGAAAAACCGATAGCAATATTCAATTTCTTAATTCGTGCAATCATTTAAGTTAATATCCATCTCAGGTGGTGGGCATTAAGTAGGCCCCAGAGTATAAGCTCCTAAGAAATTAATGTGAATTAATTTGCACAAGTATTGAGTCGCCCCCCGGGGTTCCGAAGGATATCGCTCCAAGTTTATTCCGAACCCTATTGTATAGAATTACACCAGAGAAAACGTTACTGTTAATCAAAACACGCCTTTCATTGTTCTCAGCAAATGAAGAGCTGGCGAAATGCTGAGCACAGATATTTCTGATGAAGATTTTATGATCCTACGATCCCGCTGATATTATGACTTTAATACAGTCAATACTAAAATCTGTAACAGCAATCTTAGGAATTTTCTTACGCAATCGTGAATATTTTCAATTCCAAAGTTAACTCGATTGAAACATTAACATCAACTTAAAATCAACAAGCAAAAGCGGTGAAGGAGAAACAACAAAATTTGCCGAAGTACCTAAAATCAATAGACGCGATGTTTAGCGAGCTCGCTGTCTATATTGACTTAGGTTTTAATTCAATAAGCATTAGTGATCGGGCATGCTCGCGGCCGCGGTAACCCAATCACCGGCTCTCGTTCCGATGCAAATTCAAAACTGAAGCGACAGATTGAACACCTCTCTCGCTCAGTAATTAAAACAAGGTTTTTAAGGTGCTCCGCAATTCATTCCGAGTAAATGTTTTTGTATTTCATTGTGTACTTAGGCTAAAGCGTGGGTCAACAGATTATGTCCTTGTGTTAAATGAGAGGCGTATTTTACGCTTTACATAACGTCTATTTTATTTAACTTACACAAACCACAAAAATGTTCATTAAATTTTCAGAGGACAGAAATCGATGGAGCGTTTGTAAAGTTGACTACATCGACTTGGGTTTTAATTCAATAAGCATTCGTGATCGAGTATGCCCGTGGCCGCGGTAACCCAATCACCGGCGCTCGTTTCGATGCAAATTCAAAACCAAAGCGACGGATTGAACACCTCTCGTTTCTCCGTAATTAGCACAAGGCTGTAATAAGGTATCATCGATAAACAGAATGCAGTATTTTGTACGTTGCTAGTAAAAAATGTTTCGAAAATTAACTGAGTGTTTTTCAAAAACCTTCGCTTGTAAATTTGCCTTTACGTCATAACAAGAATATTTTACCGTCGTTGACTCGGTCAAACCAAAACCAGTTACATTCGCTAGGAATATTTCACTCTCCTATTAAGTAATTGGTTTATGAGGTACCGTTGGTAGTCGCAGCTTAAATATTTGATTTTCGCCAGTCTTGATAAACTTGAAGCCCCGATATTTAATTATATGAGTATTTAAAGTTTATTACCATTTGGCGTTTTCATTTCTTAATATACTTAATTATGAAAAAACCTTAGTGATCGTTTATTTGCATAAAAACGTGAAAATCCTTCTAAAGTTAGGGTACCAGTTTTCCGGTTCAATATTTTTATAAGAAACATAAAAGTGATCGAAGGCTAAAGGTCCAAGAAAAAATCACGCATACTACAAAAAGACCTTCTAATTTGTTTGCTACGCATTATTTGAATTCTTCCTCAAAATATATCATGACGAACAAGCGCCCGCGGCAAAAATGCTAACCTTGCGAAGGAAAACCCTAAAAGGGTACCCCGAAGTGTATCGGAGGTCAAAAGGTATATTTTTATGTGACATTTCGCGCACACTAGTTTTAACGTTAAACCTTTTTTGTGATGTAAAACAGAGAACATCCAAACGAATACTCCATTACGCAAATTGATTTGATGGAACTCGGTAGTGTATTGGTCGTTTTATCCCCCGCCGGCTTCATACAGTTATAGGAAGCGGCAAAAGAGTTAGCGAATACAAAAACTAGGTCTCGATGTATTTCATAATACCGTGTCCTACATTCGGACGAGTTTTCTTTTTTAATTTAAGAAGCACAACTTCAATTTCGTCTTCCTTTGATCTCAACCCTTTTCAACTTCATTAGATACTTGGGTTACTTGACACTAATGCACACTTCAACAGACTTTGCTAATGTAATAGAAAACGATGTTTGTTACTTCTTCGAGTTTGCATTTGGAATTTTTGTTAAGGAACCAGGTCAGAATGGAACTTTAATTTACAATGACCTACTTTTACTTTCGTTTAATGTTTTTTTCGCAAAAATATTCAAAAATTTGTATATGAAGAATTGTATCACGGAGAGCGATATTGACTGTTAGTCATTATTTATTTCATATCTAGTATTTCAACAGTCCAAAAATATAAAATAAAATTTTCGCTACAAATAAATTATATCGATAAAAACAAGAACTTCACTGGAAATATACAAATTCCAGTTTGTATTATTGCATATTATTATTTTCGCGTACAATTTCGATACCGGATCAAATTTGATATTTTCATTGTTTACGTAATACAAAGCTTTTAGCATATTTTATTTATTAGCCAGCGGATGCTATCGGATATATTTCCACTCTATATAAAGTTTAAATTGGAAAACAAACCGTACCAAAAACAGATTGTGTTCAGAAACAGCGCGTTTTGGTTACCATTAACAATTGTAAGACGCAAAATAGAAAGCATGAAAAAAAAATACAAAAAAAAAACACAAAGCGACGATAATTATGTAGATGACTTTTTTGTATAGCGAAACGTCACTTTGAAAGTACTACAAAAATAATTACGGAAATTAATCACCCGTACATTTTGTTATTCTGTTCATCATCAAAACTTTTCCCATTTACGGTAAAGTATTGCGTGGCATTCCGAAGCTGTTATGCCGATTGCTTGGTCTTCCAAATCGCATTACGTTGTTACAAACTGGTAACATTAGAAATTCATTAGAATTTTAGTAACCTTTGAACTTCGGCCACATGTTATGGTCTTGTGAAGGGTGCGTCATTTGTTTTTCATGACTTTAGTCATTTGGAGTTATTGAACATAAAAACTTTGGAGACTGGTATTTAAATATTAGATGCAGTGAAACTATATCGTGGCTTTAATATCGTCTTATGAAAATTTAAAACTTTATTAAACATTCGATGCGTAATACTTAAAATTGACTTCTCATAGTATTTTAACAAAATTTGAAGTCGCTTTTACTGAACAACTTAGTAAGCAAGACGCTATTTACCTACGAGCAGTGTAGTGCACCATCTTACTTATCCATCCGTACAAGTTTTTCCAACCGTTGATTCCAACTAGTCTTTTTTAGAAGTTCTGCAATATTGCAACAATTTCCAAAAATGCAACAGCCCTACTATACATACCAAAACATATTTTCTTAAACACAAAATGTGACTCAACGGTGAATTTAACGTTTATCAGATGCTCCATAACTTCGATTCTTTATATTCAAAGGTATCTCTCCCACAGAATCAATACCTTCGTCATTAATATCAGTATAAAAATATATCAACGTATTACAGTAGAACGTTATTTTTCATTTTGTTCGCGATAAGTATTGGAGCGTTTTAACGAACACTGAAATTGACATATTTTATCGGAATATGGTGAACATAATTGGTTTCATTTCAATGAATACTCGTGATATTCTCGAATAACAGGAATCATTATGATTAACTAGGATTTCCGACGGCTTCTGTCAAAATTATTTATTACAGAGAGTATTTTTGTCGAGAAATATGTCAATCAAAAACTTCCATGTTTATATTTAAAATCAAAATAAGTAATAACATGACTGTATTAATTTATGCGGCCTCATATTTTATACAGTTTTTAATAAATTACAATATATTGTTTAAATATTTCCATCCTACTTAAAAATAGATACCTAAATAAATAATTCCTACAATTAAAAATAACCCTTATTCCATTGACAGTAAGTTCAATTTTGGCTATTTATTATTAAGTTAGGAAAGCGCTTACACGCCGTCGTCACGTGCGATATTTATTTGTTTCCTATATGATTTGGATCGGAGTAGCAATGGCGAACATTGAACAATTTACATTTGAATTTAATTTCAGACAATCAATTTAGCGCTCCAACGTAATCGAGTTCTGTATTTATATTCTGAATAGAATAATCCTGAACATTTATATGAATACTAGCTGTTGCCCGCGACTTCGTCTGCGTGGTTAGAAGATATAAGTTATGACTTTTTCTTCGCTCCTATTGGTCGCAGCGTGATGATATATAGCCTAAAACCTCTCTCGATGAATGGTCTATTCAACACAAAAATATTTTTTCAATTTGAACCAGTAGTTCCTGAGATTAGCGCGTTCAAACAAACAAACAAACAAACTCTTCAGCTTTATATATTAGTATAAGTATATTAGTATATAGATGCCAACGATATCTTCGCTACGTTTCATCGATTTTTAATTTCTCGCGCGGAGATTTTAATATTACGATAACTCATTACCTATTCACTTTTTTGGTGTAGTGTAAAAGGCAATTTTGTTCTATATTACATGTATAATATATCTAACTTATTTATTTGGATAAGGATTAATACTGTATTGTTAAAAATAGGTTCGTAAATAACCCATAATTTTACTGTATTAAGAAAACACATAAAAATGGATATTGTGGGTTATCCTTGGAAGATAGACATATACCACCGCGGACTTTTTTGTAGATTTATTAAAGAGGTACAAACCCGCCATACATAGTTTTGTTGTAACTCAAAAGGTTTTGGCAGCGTTCTCGAGGAAAGCTCTCGAATGGCTTAATTTTTTCCGACATGTTTAACTAATATCGTTGTAATATTGTCAGTTTACACAAAACCTAAACTTATTATACACTAAAACCTTCCTCAAAAATTGCTCTATCTATTGAAAACCGCATCAAACAAAGATCAACAAAGATTTAAGCGTTCATAGGGACATACAACATGATGACAGAAAAAGCGACTTTGTTTTATACTATGTAGTGATACGTAGCTGTCCGGTATACAAATATTTAATATCAGAACAAATCTCAAGTGATATTAAAAACGGTTTGCTGGTCCAGTTTTATCAGTACTTTGTTGTCGAATTCAGTTGAAAGTTGTTTGCTCCTGTATATAAACCAATAAAGGATGATAGGAATAAGAAGACACACGAACCCAGCTTAGAGCTCAAGACAAACTTCTTTTAAGGTGTCTTCCTGTCGGAAATTTTTTGTGATATAAGATTAACATGACGAAATGCCTTCTATAGCGTATTAAAAATAAAGTACAAATAAATAAACACACATGTGTATACTGTGAGATAATTCTTCAACAATTTCAGGGAATACAAGGTCGTTACTCACGTTGAAAACAAAACACTGTTCGATACGTCGAACACGAACATTTCCACAAATTTCGTTCAGGTATGCCAGCTATACGAAAACTTCGAAATTAATTCTGTTAAGCTAAAATCGTAACAGTCAATACCTGCATTGCATCATTATTTCGGGTAACAATATGCCCGTCATACTCATTTACAATGAACAAGTATTTCCACAAAGTATTAATTAATGAAATGCACTGCGCAAACTCTCAGTACCGTACATTTCACAGAAATTCTTGTTAAATATCCGAACAATGTTTTGCATTATTTGGAAAGCTATTTGTGCTCGCGGCTTTGCTTGTGGGATTTAAATTTAAATATTTTCTGTTGCTCTCATATAAATGCTTGTTTGTTTTGACATGTCGGTTTGATTAAATATAAATCCATTTCCATTGAATTCTGCTAAATAAGTAAGCCGTGAATCTACAAGCATTGTTAGGTGAGACAATGAACGTTCATTCAAATTATTAAACGAGTTCATGTTCTGACGTCCCAAACATTAGTAGTACGAGTATGTGTTTTATTTTCCGTACATTTGACTTCCATGAAAGATAATCAATTAGCTTCTTACTTTTTTACGGTTTTAACATAAAAACACAGATTAATTTAACATTAATTCTTGTCAACCTACTAACTACTAGTAAGCAGTCTTTCTGCTTCTGTGCGTTAAAGTCTCGGTGAAAACCGCATTCCAAAAAGCTAGGACGAAATTAAAGTGTCATTTAGTAACTGTTAGTCATAACCATCACGCAAGGAGTATTTCCTACAGCTGCAGTACTTTCAGAACATTTATCGTGTAACATGTGTTTTAACTAAATCGTTTTGTAACGGAAAGCGGTCTTTCATATTTTCTGGAGACAATTTCGGATACCAACCTTTTTAATTCGAATGATTCTTAAAAAAAAAGTTTAAAGTATTATCAAATAAATGCAGACAGCATATATTGTGCTTACAACAGCTAAAAACCTGACTGTTTTATACCGATTCCATAAAAATGTCGCTGTCTTTCGGGGCTTATTCTCCAAACAACATTTTTATTACTAGAGCTTAAAAAGTCTTGCTAAATACAAAAAGTACGTAGGCAGGCTACAGTACGATAATATTATTATATGGGTGTTTGTTTATTGAAATAATAGTAGATACTTATCAAGTCACATCAATGACAATTTATAATACCCTCTAGAGCTATAAGCATTCATTGCGAAACCATAAATATTCCAACAGAAACTTCGATATTCAAAACGACTTGCTGAAACTACTTGAGAAAATATGAGAAAACTTCTCACGGGCTCGCATGATTGTCCTTGTATAAAGATAAACGATGACTTATAAAACTGGGGTAAGAAAGATGGGTGGGCCGATCGCACCTACCGTACCGGGTATATAATAACTTGCAGAAGCGAGAAACCAGCAAAAAATTTGAAATATCACTATCAATATGTTAATAATATTTATCTTTGTGTGAATGTAATTTTGACAGAGATTTCGAATATTTTTTGTTGATCATTGAATTGATTTTCTTTTGTGACTTCTGTAATACCGTTCTCGGTTTCATGGCTCGATTATCGCCCAGTTATATCGATTTAATACAGTCTTTGGGCGTCGCAATCTGTTGCTTCTTCGTCTCGGTTATTGAGACAGTTATTTAGTGTTGTATTTCTCTTGAGCGCCGAGCGTCGAGCGCTCGAACCGCCACGGATTTGAGATGTTCCATTTTTATTTGTTTTCTTGGAACGGTTATTGAAACGTTGCGGAGTTTTTATATCTTACGTTACAAGAATGTCTTTCGTATTATATATGTTGGGGTTTCTAAGTTACTACGTTTTCTTAATACGTATGTATTTGATATATTATTAGTTGCATAAAATACTAAGGAGATTTAAAAAAAACACATAACATAAAATACAGTTTCGAGATCATACTTGAATAACTCATCACTATTAAAACTGTTAGTTAAAGATTAAACATTATTACTTTGTAAAGAATAAAATGTCGAGTTTAAAAACATCCACAAACACTAAAAACAATTACAAGTGAAAATCGTGAAAGCTCTTTTGAATGAGAAATGCTAACAATTCTGTTGCACGTGGATTTCAAAGCTGCAAACACTATAAAACTAAAACAAACGCACGTCAAGTGACCTCTCACTTTATGCAGCCGGAGTTTGCATGCATGTCAGTTTATACCATAAAGTTTCCGTTCATATAGGTTTAATGTCAGACTTGGTTGCAGATATACGGGCTGTTTATTACCTATTTCTCATTGACAATACTGTAAATTAAATAGAAACAAATTGGAATTTTAAGGACGATCAATAAAATCAGTTGTTTTTCAAGCAGCAAAAAATCAGCGTGCATCAATTTACTCTGAGATTTAAAATCTCAAAATGGTTCAGATACTTCTAATTCAAAAGATAAAAATAAAATTATTCTTTTTTTTCTGAAAAAAGGAAATACTTTTTCCCACCATTTTTTTTATTCTATTAAAATGGTAAGCGCGTTTTCATTTAACAAACATTAACTTTTACTTTTTATATGTTTAAGTTATTGTATTGCACTCTATAAATATTCAATATACTAAAAAGCAATTTCTTACGGTTGAACGAATATTCTATATCCTTGTTCGACCTTTATTTCTACGCCTACGTTGCACTTCAAATTCCCATTTTATCCCGAGATCTTCCCGTGGGCAGAGGCTTCAGTTGAATATATATAGAATGGACAAGATATTATTAATTGATCACTACTGGTGTGTAGACTGTGTTGTGTTGCTGTGCGCTTACAAAGCGTTCTATTAAACTATCTATTAATGTCTGTTCCGGACACACTGGAGCTCGTACGTGTATAGTTGAGATGTTCACCGCAGAAATTGTGTGCTTTGATCTAGGAACATAGGTAGTGATCATACTACACGGTCTTATTATGTAGGGATATATTAATTGATTTACTAATACATTGAAGACAAAAATAATGCACAATAGTTGCATGAGTGTTGTGCAACTTAATGAGTGTTTTTACGTTCATGTTGTGACACTACTGTGTTTGTGTATAAATTAGAATAAAGAAGATGACAATTTTAGTATCCGTCTTGTAGTTTAACGTATAATAATTAATTATCATTTTTATTTTCTATAGAATCGATCAAATTAAATCGTGTCGTCACAAGCTTTAAACTACACTCCTTAACTTTAAACTAGATTTTCTTGCTGAATCTTTATAGTTCAAAATAAGGCAAAAATACGAGTCTAATATTTTTCATTTATTACATGAGACACTTAATGGATTTATACCTAGTCATGATCCCTATTGAACAATGAAATTTGGCAAACTAAGCAAAAGCTATCCTTATTTATAAGATGATGTACTTTCAGGAAACATACAAATATATATTTTATTTTTGGTAACGGTTATTCGTGAGCTGAATGTTTATATTTCGAGTCTAAACAACGTCACGCCTTGGTATTCCCCTAAGGAGCCAAGGCTTTTGTGTAGGCTGGAGGGCGAAGACATTCGACTATGTATTTCATATATTTTTATCAAACAAAATATCTTTTTTTGTTATCTGTCTGTAATCTGAAAAAAAAACATCGGAAAACAATTTAGCAATATACGCACTGTATTATTTATATTTATTAAAATACGGTAAAGAAATAAATCAGTCAGTCTGTTTTTTTTTTTCAGACGGTTGGTACATACTCACATAAACTCTACTTTGAACTATAGTGGAAATAACTCAAATGAAACGTCAGAGATCTTCCAGTTTTCAAGTATGGCACCAGATCTTACCATCAACCAAAAAATACAAAAAAAGTGAAAGAAATTCTTTAAAAAATTAAATCTGTTTTAAATTCATAACAGCATTAAAATCTCTAATTAGTCTCTTTGCATTTATGCATAAACCAGCCGCATTTAGATAAGTTTGTTTAACTCTCTTTGAAGTACTAATTACTAGAGACAAACGCACACAACTTTATCGCAATCATATTTAATTTAGCATGAACACATTCTTATAATAAGACCATAATCACAATAATAATCTCTTTTAACTTTTAAATGAAAGTTTTAAACCTTCTTAGTTGAAAACTACGTAAAGTCCATTCGAAGGCAGTGAGACGAGAAGGCCAGAAGGGATTCAATTTCAGTGTTGTGAGTGAATATCAAGAAATGTACGGTCGTTAGGATCGACGAGAAACTATTACATGCTCTTGTGTATAGGTATGGGGTGACATGGCTTAATTTATTTTAAGATGTTTGACCTTAAGATGAATACTCAGAATTTGGTTCTTTGAAGCCCTTGCCTGTTGGTCTATGCAGCTATGGCTGATCTAATGGCACTAATAAGTGAAGACTATTTATACCGTTGCCCGGTACCGCTGTCCGTCTGTCAGTCACCAGGCGGTATCTCGTAAACCATAACAGCTGAGTTTTGTTGAACAGTTGAAATTTTCACAGAATCTGATGATGTATTTCTATTACAGTTATAACAATAAATCAGATTGAGATTCGTTTTTTGTAGCCTATCTGTACGGAATCCGCGTGTCGCAAATTCGCACTTAAACGGTTTTATTCTGCTGTTTATCTGTAATACTACACGACAGTACCCGTAAGATCAAATTAGCTAGTAAGGATCTCGCTAAACGCGGTTATACTAATCAAATTAAGCGCCACTACCTCTATCCGTAATTATGTGGTGCCCGGTACCTAACAGATCGGAGATAGCGAAATATATTAGTGCACAGAGGATATTATCAAGACTAAGTATATGTTAATGGAATATCATCCGCTATCTTGATGGAAATGGGCTAAAATTGCATTAACTTGTAGCGCATCCAGTATTATTTGGGAGCGTCGAGGAAGCGTGACGCTGCTATGCGTAGTGTCATTTAGACGATGCGAGACATATCGTGCAAGTCGTAATACATTGCTGGCGACCACATATCACGTTACCAGAGCTACGCGGTTGCGCAATGTATGGTAACTTGCATGGTTTTCCTCGCATCGTCTAAATGGGCCCTTAGGGCGCTGTCTCGCTTACAATCGCCGAAATGAGTACAACAATGACAGGTCTTATGGCTTTTTTAATTTAATATTATTCGTTAGCCAGTTCATTGCTAAGTCTGACTAATCGCAGAAAAATGAAACTTGAATGTTATATGAACAGTATTTTGCGGAAAGTATTCATCAATACCAAATAAAATAAAATAATAATAACGATTAAAACAGTTTGGTAGCTAAGTCAAACTTATAGCAAGATTTGTCAGGAGTTTAATTAAAGTTTTACCGTATGAGCTCGAAACAAGTCATATTAATTTAAACCTGTCAGAGCGTACAACTCTTAATAATTAATACACATACCTCACCGGCACGGAAACTTGGCCACGTAGAAATTTGACGATAATTCTAAATTGGAACTTATATTGACACTAAATTAAAATAAGATAAGTCTATTGACTATTTTTCATGATTTTAAACATTATTTTTCTCAAGTACACTAAACCAAAATACTGTTTTTTTTTAAAACACATTTTTTCAGAAAACGAAGAACTTTACACTATCAGTTTCAATACACTATGGATTGAAAAACAACTGTATGTTTGTTGTTTTTTGTGTTTTTAATATCGGGTGTTCCCTCCTCTAGCTCTAATAACCGCCTGCATGCGCTCTGGCATGCTTTGGATGATGTTCCGGATATCCACTTGCTGTATGCTATCCCAAGCGACCAGTGCTGCATTGCGAAGCTGATTTAGAGTATTGGGGCGGTTGGAGTTTGCCTTAATTTTTCTTTTAAGCATATCCCAGACATGCTCTATTGGATTTAAGTCTGGGCTACGAGCTGGCCACTGCAATTTTCTAATACCGACCTCCTCAAGGTATTCCTCGACACAATGTGCAACGTGCGGACGAGCGTTATCATGCATTAAGAGAAAATTGTTTTCTCCTATGAAGCCTGTGTAAGGCAAAACGTGTTCCTGAAGGATTTCTTCAATGTATCGGGCTGCAGTCAGGCGGTTATCGACGATGACCAGCTCTGTGCGAGCGTCGGAACTTATTCCTCCCCAAACCATTATTGAGCCGCCATGAAAGCTCTCAGTTTGTGTGGTGGTTATTGGTAAAAATCGCTCTCCTCTTCTTCTCCACACTCGTTCTCGACCGTCTGGAGCACGCACAGCGATTCTACACTCGTCAGTAAACAGTACTTTAGCCCATTGCTCGTGTGTCTAGTTGACGTGTTCTCTAGCAAATTGAAGTCGAGCTACTCGGTGCTGTTTGAGAAGAAGTGGGCCACGTGCTGGTCTACGGGCTTTTAAATTCACTTCCTCCATTCGTCTTCTTACTGTACGCTCGCTAACATTGACACCCCTCGTGATTTGGAGCCTGTGGCGTATCTCAACCGCTGTAAGGTAGCGATTTCTTAAGATTGCTAGCGTAATAAAGCGATCGTCCCGTACAGATGTGCATCTGACGCCACCACTTCCTGGCCTACGAGAGTAGCGACCTGTCTTCTGATATCGTTTCAATGCATATTGCATCGAAGAACGGGGTACGTTAAGTACTAAAGCAACTTCACGCTGTGTTAGCCCTTGGTCGATTAGTTCTACGGCTTGTGCAACCTGAGCTGGTGTTAGTGGCATTTTTTTGGTTTTAAAACACGGCTAGTTATTGAATTCAACACAAAATATCACAAATTTACACAGCTGAAAAGAAAAGCTTCACAAAACACGATTTTAAAACTTGAACTTATTCGCTCAAATGACCCGATTCGACTAAAACTTAAACTATTGCACAGAATGCACTCAAACATAATGAATTACCCTCTTGAACTAAGGGTAAACATTTTTTGTACCTACCTTCATAAAGATTAATCATTAGAAACACTTAATGCTCTTGTTATCGCAGAATACGCGCTTGGCCAAGATTCCGTGCCGCTGAGTGTACATTAGTGGAACTTTAGAAGATTTAGGTTTCAATGTAGTGTTTCGATGCAATAACATAAATAAATAAAAACTATGCAAAGTATATAATAAAATCATGGTTCATGCAATTCAGCCTGGTGACAGACGGACACAGCGAATCCTTAGTAGTAAGGCTATTTGCCCTTTGGATACGGAACAATAAAAATAATGGATATAGGGGAAAAGGAAAGCAGTTTAGGATTAAAAAGATTGGATTCATAATAGCACAACATGGAACGAGTACCTACAAAGTAATATATTTTTATCTTACATATACTGATTACTAGATCTCATACATGTATAGATGGCATCACAGATTATTAACAAAAATAATTCATATTTTTAGCAGGTATTTTTAACCAGTGTAAACATTAGACTGTTTGTTATGCAAATCTCGATAAAATGAGTATTCCCTCAAACAACCCTTTTTTGACACCGAATAAAAACCGTGATGTATTGTACCTATTCATGGTAAACAAAAAAATAACGCGACGTCAAACTACAGTAAACATTGCGTGGGAAATATTTGTTGACGGGGTTTCATTGGAAGCGTCTGTGTAGCAGGTTTAACCTATCGCTGCCGCGCCGCGGGAAATCGTAACATCGTTTTTATGCAACAGAGCGCAAAGATTCGTTGAATAAATTAGGGACGCGGGACCGAGTCCAAGTTTTGAATCAGGTTTGCACGCTCAGTTTATTACGAGTATTCAGACAATTTGTGGTTTCATTTTGCATTGCACTTTTCAACGTTATCGCGGTGTGCAATTGCTTGAATAAATGCTAAGTTAAACTTTTGTCTGGACTTATTTCATTTAGCTGTGGTTGCTTTTTTGTTCGAGCTGTATTTTCAGTAGTTTTGTTTTAAGTTCACAGCGACTGGGATTTTGGAGTTGGGATTCAAAGATAGCGAGTTTCTGCTTACTTTTCACCTAGCTTTTAGCAACGAAAACTAGAATTGAAATTTTCGGAATACTTATAACGATAGTTTTTTTTTTATATATTTACATTATTTCGTTTTCGTTTTTCTGAATTAACATTAAGTGAAAAACATGTATAAAAGTATCGTGTTCCTTTCAGTTGAGCACAGAGCTTTCGTTTGTGTTTCGAAAACCTTTGTAACACAGCTGGAATAAATTAAACCTGTAGCACAAAAATGTCATCCGCTTGATCCTCGAACACGGCTCAAACCGGCTTTGAAACTTGATCGACGGATGTCATACACCAGGATTTATAATGTTCGAGACAGCACAAAGAGATCGAAACTGAATTCAAATATACGTGCATCCCTTTTTATTTTTTTAAAGTTTATTGTTCTGTTTTTAGAGAGCCTGTAAGCTGTTGTACTGGAAATAAATAATTTCTATTTGCGTTTACGTAGAAATTGATGTTATGAACATAAAAATAAATAACTTGGAAATCGGTTTTCGAGGAAGGGTATTCGAAATTAAAAAAAGCTGTATTTAGTTTATTGTTTATAGAATAGTAGGCTATTCTTGCCATTTTAGTCTATCTTTTAAATTAGTTCGAAACATTGGAACTTGCAATTCAAACAGCTTACAAAATACTTCAGGTACAATTTTAACGCTTGCACGTTTGTCTTCAAGACTCTGAGGCATTCATCACTCTAGTCACGTAGAAATGGGGACGGGAAATCGATCCGCGATTAAGTACAACTTTTACGGTTCGCGGTAAATCTTTTTACCTTATTTGGAGTGATTATAGGCGTAAAATGGGCCTCGGACGTAAACTTCCATTCCCATTAGTGGGGATGAAAGTGACGAAGTTATTACTTCGTACATAACGCTTTTAGACGGGCTTGTATTGTTTTGTTTTTGCGTGATTGATTGTGATGGATATTCGAATGTATTTTTTGACTCATGTTACTGTAAAGAGTCGGTTGATTGATTTTGAATAAATTTAATAAAAAAAACTTCTGCAATAAATATTTTTTTATTTCTTGGGTTTTACCGACATTCAATTCACATGCACTACGACACCGAGACTTAGGTCAAGCCTTCGTCTATCATACAAACGCAGTTGCTTGTGCATGGTGGTTTTAAGAACTTGGTTATACGTGCATTAATTAGCAAAAATAGCGTATGTATTTTAGCAAATTTAATCTATTTTCCTGAGGATTTTGTATTCAAAGGGCGTGCGAAGGCTGTAAATCAATGTGGCAACCGTCAATGTCAGTCTCCCCCTTAACTGGTAAACCATAATGAACTCGAAAGTAAATTCTGAAGCGTACGAAAATAACACTTATAACGCATCGAATAAGGTACAAAATCGTACACCACAGCGATAATATACACAAAGTTTACCTCCAAGGATAAAACAGAACATTATAAATAATAATGCATTCGATAATGATGCAAGAAAAACGTTAATGTCCCCAAACAAAACTAAGAAGAAGTTGATCAAGCTGTCGCAAAAAATGTCCACGCGAAAAGAAAACATCTACAGTCAAAAATAAACATTAATGTAATTGAGCTAGGTTCATTATTACTTGACGTGCCCTCATTTATACTAAATGAGAAAAGTTACCCATGTTTGATGACTTCAGGGCGGCATACAGATATATTTTTTTAAATTACTCGCTGAACAACAATGAATAATAAACATAAAATAAATTAGCTTTTCCGATACTTTACTGTAATTTAATTGCTTTGTTTATTAGGCATAAAATATTTCTGAATATAGCAATGAATCCGTATTCTTCTTAGTCACGCAATACCCTGTGAAGGAAAACCGATGTCTTTATACATTTTTTAAAGGATCTGAAGAAAATTAGATCTAATGAGAATTAGGACTATCTTATAACGCATTACCCCAAATCGTTTTGCTTTTAACATTCATATAACATTTTACTTTTAACAAAGATGGAATATTGGTTTTAATTAAAACATTTCAAATAAAACGATTGCATGCATGAGTATTTCAGTTACAGTGTACATTTATTTAATTAATTATTATTTAAAAACTAAATCAGTCAACCTATACTCAAACTACTACTTACCTAAACAAAGGATGAAAATTATAATTTTACCAGTAAACTGAAGGTAATGAGAGTACCCAGCAACATTAGTCATCATTTTACCAAACGCTGAGTGCCGGTAACGTAATAGCCGTGCGGTATTATAAAGACAGTGGCGAACAGACACCACTTTGTTTTAATTAAGAGTCCCGGGTGTTATACGCAAATAGTTTAATTAATTGCACAAGGTATATTAATTGCAACGTCCGGGTTTTACTTAATGAAACAGTTGTGTTTATTGAACGGTTTTTTCTTTTGGTACGTGATGTATTAAAACAAATGGGTCTTGTTTTGTTTTAAATTTATCTTATATTGTGTAATTTTGTTCGTTTCAATGTAGAATCTTCTTTTTAGTTAAAGTATGGCAGCTCTATAAGGTAAATAAAGTATTTTATGTGGAACGCCGCCATGACGACGCAACGCGTTCGTGGAAATCTGGTTCTAAATACACCTACCGCTGGACAAACGCTGGGGTAAAGGTGTTCTAACTTTAGATGTTTCACGACAAACGTCAAAAAAACAAACAAGTAAAAACAGTACCTACGACACTCAACGAGAAAATGCCATTCAAAGTATTTTTAACAATAATAATATATATTATTTTCCAAGTACGCTTAAACAGATGTCCTTCAATTATATTTACAGATTCATCCCGTCAATTGATCACCAAAACACTTCACTTGTCTCAAATCTTGTCAGCAATTTGGCGAAAAGCGATTATGTGAAATTCTTTTAGATGCTTTCAAATTTTGTGATTGCGAAAAATGCGCTATGAATTCAAATGAAACCGGCCTACGCAGAAAATTTATTGGAAAATGGAATGTCATATTCAACGTTATATCGAATTTGTTAGAAAACAAACATGCGAGATTGTGCTTGCTTGTGTGTATTTCGAATTTTGAGTTATGTTTCCCAAATATATTATGGTGGGAAACTCAAAGATGAAATTATTTTTTTGATAAACGACGATAAATCAATTCACATGCACACAGACACTCAGACTCAGGAAAAGCATTCATGGACTACACAAATGCTTGTCCTACGCGGGGATCGAGTGGGTTTTGGCGTAATGACCTCAACCAACGACTTCTATCGGGAGAAGAATTCAAAATGAAACAATTGAATGTGTTTAATAGAACTCGCTTTGTCGCTAATTAATTAGTAGGTACATACATCATCGACAAGTTACCATCAATAAAATTATCGTCTGAAAAAGCCATTTGGATTATTAAAAAAAGAAACAAACACCTGTAATACCATTGAGGCGAGGCTGAATATACTGTTTTGTGGTATATTTGTATCGGATATTTACATTAGCACAGTGGACAAAGCATTGGTCAGCACTCAAACAGAGGATCAAAAACACATCGAATGAAAGCTCTGCCGCTAATTAAATGGAATCAATATTGGAATATTGGCTGTAGTTTGTTTTATGATGGCAAATATTAAAACCACTAGTAATGTCAACAAATTTATATTTATGTTTACTGTTTTTAATACAGTATTAATAGTAACTCATAAATGAAACAGTGTTGTGTTTTAAAGTTCTGTACTCAATGGGTTAAAATTGAGCTCTATTTCCTACTGCGGGTCCATTGGCTATCCGTCTATAACCAGAATAACTAGATAGCTAAAATTCACAAATAACTTATTTCTGTTACCAATATAACAACAAGTAATAAAAATAAACATTTAAGTTAAGCAACGATTGCCACGATCAAGTATGTATGGTGACAGAGATTTCTTTCAAAATTTGTTTTTCTTTAACCTATTAATAAAAGATCTAATCTAGATGTAATAGATTTTTGCTACGTATGTAATATTTACTAATTACTTTTTTTTTCATTGAAATAAACAGCTTTAGTTTTTTTTTAAAGAACGAAAAGAAACGGAAAGTACTTCTCGCATGTCCGACTCGCACTTGACCAGGTTTTTTTTAACATTATATTTCTTTCGACATTTCATCAATTTAATTAAGGTTTGAACTAGCTAACGTTCATTTCGTTACCGAAAGGGGTAGTTCAACCAAAATCGCACTATTCGACCAGAAAATCAAAATCTAGACTTCAAGAAGGTTTTCATCGTAACTAATCTCACTATATTCTATATACAGCAACAATAAGTTAATCATACAAACTAAACGTAACGACATGTAATACATGTCCTTGTGCACTGGTCCTTGCGTTGATTGCTTTACACATTGCAAGACAATACGATCCACCTCTGAATGTCTGTTACTAACGGGTAACATGTAATTGTCTATTATACTCACACAAAACATACCATGCTGCATGACTCCGATTAATTGCACTAATTACAATTTACGGTGAATTAATTTCAATAGCAATTAAACGAGATTATTAGTCTATTTTAGTTTCGGTACTTATAGTACGGCTCCTGTTAATTTGATGTACATCACGTATTATTAGTGGCTTCAGACAGGTGCTAGTGTTGATTGAAGCTTTGTTAGACTTAGTTCCAATTACGGTGGAAATTAACTCCTATCTAGGTATCTACATTGAATTGTACATACGACACGGCTCTTGATAACAAAAACAAGAATAGACAAAATGAATGACAAGAATGTCTGACTGTAAACGGCGTTTGAATTTCTTTGACTGAGAATAAAAAGAAAAAAAAATAGATAAATAATTGAATTAAAATCAATGTTTTCCTTTATCTGAACAATAAAAGTTAATGAAGATGAACTGCTTTAAAGTTTACTCGAGCGGGCTTGTGACGGATCAAGTTCGCAAAATTTAAAAGTGACGTCATGCATACGTTCTATTCAGTGTAATATGATCAATTTATGTTTTGTATTATGTTATGTAAGGAAAGAGAAATGGGCATCTATTATTCAAATTATATGAAGATGAGTGAAAATATATTCCTATTGTGTTGAAGCCGCTATACGCCAAGCTTTACACCGTCTTTTCCAAACAACTGTAACATCCGTAGGTACCTTACCTTTACCCTGTTTGGCTTGATAACGTACAATCTTAATTAAGTCTGTCAAACTGAGTGCAAGTAAATTAAAAAATAAACCCTTCTCTCGATTCCGTAATGTAATACAGTCCACATCCGAACACAATGCAATTGAAAACGGGAAAAACCTCGTCTTGATTAGTAAACGTCCGTTCGACAAAACCAGTGATCTCTGAAACGTGATTAAATATCAATTTGAGATGGGACCCAAAAAAATACCAACCAAGGAGATCGACTCACAGTCTATTCGGAGAAAAAGTCTCCTTTCTGGCAATACCTTTGGACTTCTTTTTGTAGAACGCTTCGGCCTTGATTAGTAATCTGGAAAGTTAATTATAATTAGTAGGCAGCTGTTTAGCTTGACTACCGACGATGGATTTAGGGATAACGAGGTTCCTAAAATCATTTAAAAAATGTCTATATAAAACATACCAATTCATCAATTACTTAGTTGAAGGTAAGTTCCTAGTCCACGTTCCTCTAAAAATATATCTCAAATATAGCCCTATGACACGAACAGCACTCAACATTAAACATAATAGGCACAATGTACATTTTTGTGATATATGTACGTAACTTAAGTCAAAGTTTCCTTTATCGAAAATAAGTATTTCATTCATCAATCAAAAGCGATAGAAACCGGTTTGTGAGCGGAAAAACTGTCCATAACCCGTATTGGAACTGCTACCTGACTGACATTAATATGAGACACTTTTCCATTTACAAATGGTGTCGTTTTGGTCCCGGTCTATCCCAGAAATAACTTGTATTTATATCTATCTAACGTTTTGCTAGATTTGTATTAGCCTTAGAGAGTAACTGAATGTTGACTATTTGTAAGAGGGTCTTAAAAGTCCTCTTGTGTCCACCTTTGATATATGTACATATATACATTACATATACACTTAATAAATATACTGAAAATGCGAACTACAATATTACGAATATCGAAATAATTTAAAAAATAGAAAACGTCACAGAATTCAATTGACATAAACAACAAAACAAATACTTTTATCAGTAAATGATGTACAGTACACACAGTAATCATGACTCCGTTATAAACTTTTTGAATATTATTACATAAGTAGTACAAGCATTAAGTCAAACAACGATTCCATTGTTTCATAAAAGTTGAAGCCACGTCGTACTTTGTTAATCAAAATGGGGAAGTATTCATTGCTGACACCGTTCCTGTGTTTATCATTAATTAAAATAGGGATCAGCGATCCAAGTTAACGAAACCTTACGATAGCAGTTACGAAAATTCATAAATCGAAAATTAATACGACGAAGACAGGCCTAATTATTCCACATTCTCGAAGCACGTCTTAAGTTAAAGATAAAATATGTATGTCCCTACTTCACACTTTCGTTTGTTAAATATTGCATTCGATTAAGTTGATATTCCTTAACTATAATATGTATTATAAGTGTCTGCACGACTAAAAACATTGTTATCAGAACGAAAGTATGTTCCGTTCCCGCAGACAAACTGTGTAAACGGTTTTGTGGGGCATACTCGTATATTTAAAGAAAATGTGATTGTAATACTTAATATACAAATAAAAAATCAGTGTTATTCAATGACTACCTTAGAATACCATGGTTTACTTTTGGATATATACCTCCCCCAAGTTGTGTCACAGCATCATATGATTAAGGTCGATTTTCAAAAATAACTAGCAACACAACTACATGTTCTAAGTAAGTATAGACATACAGAATCCTTTGCCAGTTGCTTTTGAATACACGAGTTCAGTCACATTGATCCTGGATTTAGATTTGTGAGATTCCTTTGTTAACACGTATAAAGGTATCTTTGTAAACCTTAGCATTGATTTGTGATACACAGATGTTTACAGAGTTCTTTGAAGGCGGAAAATCATGATTTATGTACAGGTTACGAGTATACTATTATTTAAAACAGGCGACGAATATATATGTTAATAACTTAAGAAACTTTAGATTTTTTTTAATAATTTGAGGCATTTTTGTTCTAACAGTACAAACAAATATTAGGTGCAAGTTAAAAAATAAAAAAAGGATTCGGCAAACGACAATCGTTGGTCATATTTTTCTTTCTATACTTGTGCTTACACTGTTGCCTCTTGTCTAATTTATTTGTCCTTTCGTAGGTCTGCTGGAAGAGATTTACATTTCACAATTTACACCTTTCGAATTAAGTGTTACTTTAAGTTGGTTGTATAAATATAAAAATAATAGATTCAAAAATCATCCTACGAAAAAGAAATGTATCCTTTTTCGATTTATCTTGAAATTCTCGAGATTCTCGAAATCTTTATAGGTAAATATCAAATCTTCCAATTTAAAATGCAAGAGAACGTAATGTAGTGGCGGAAAACGACGCAAACTTGACGAGAAATGACTTTCTGAGTGCATTCTATCAATATCCGTTACAAGTCTCCTTCGAGCCAAGATTACATATTGTGGGGACGGCGTGACAACCCTGTACATACAAATGTTCGGGTGAGATTTATAACTAGAACTCAGTACTATTGAATCTTTTGGGAGTAGTTCTGCGTTAGTAATGGAGTTATTTAGTACGTGCCGTCATTTGGGGGTCATTTGTTATTATACTTGATAGAAAGCGAATATCAGAAGAAGTTTAGAGTTGATTTTCAGAGATTTTAGGTATAAAAACATAAAGTCTGACTTGCAATGTACAATTGATCTTGAAAAAAGTATATTCTGTTATCCTTGCGATAACGATGATTCCCTCTCACTTCTCAGGATAACTCACGGGCAAATATCAACAAAATCTGCTTAATTATCTTGGAATATACTAATAAGTGAAAGCTAAACTAACTTAAGATCAATAAAACAACCTCCAAACAATGCCGTTTATAGGTCGTCTGGTTTTAAATTTCTCCGAACTCGTATTTAACATCCAACAGAGTATTCCCCGAGAGTCGACGTAGCGACGTCTTGAGAAAAAAAGGTACTTTTATTATCTATCTAAGCCTTATTTTTCGTCCCCGTAATAATGTCACTGCCGAATAAAATTTTGACATTGTAGATT
This sequence comes from Trichoplusia ni, assembly GCF_003590095.1. Lineage (NCBI taxonomy): Eukaryota > Metazoa > Arthropoda > Insecta > Lepidoptera > Noctuidae > Trichoplusia > Trichoplusia ni. The sequence goes on along the minus strand of NC_039484.1, from coordinate 8,226,886 downwards.
TAATAAGGCTTTATTTTCAACGTATTTTAATTACAAACGACTTTGCCAGGTCGGCTCGGATTACATGCTAAGAACCTTTATTTAGATGAACGTTAATTACCAAATAACGTTTGTTATTAACAAACTTAAATGTACTGTTGTATTTAAGTTTACGTTTATATCCAACCAAATGAAAATTTTGTTCTTTATGTTTAAATAGAGACGTACTCAATGAGTTAGGGCGGTTTTCCATTTGCAAAATAAATGAATAAACATTAATGTTGCGGTTTTCATTTTGAAAACGAAAATGTTTTGTTTTTATGGCCTCACTTATTTCGCAGTAAAGACGCTTTTGAATATTCATAATTGTTAGTTGTTGTTCAGAATAATTGATATAACAAAACAGTGTATAGACGCTATTACAGTATTTCTAACATTACTAAATTATGTTGAAGTTGTCAGTCCGAGTGTTACTAATATTTTTATTCAAGGTTTACCTCTATTAAATCTATTATTTTCTTGAAGCTTTTGATCGCGGATTCGCTATGTCCTCACGGGGTTCGCCTTGAATACTTATCAAGCCCACCTTCATATTTTATAATATTGACTAGATTGTTATTAAAACTCATAATTAACTCGAGTCAATATGTACTTTTGCGACGCATTAAATCATAATCGCCAAGTAAACGAAAACAAAGTTTGTAAAACAACAACACCCACATTTGAGATGCCATAACAAAGCTGACATTCATTTGACATCACCTTATAAATTGAAAACCGAACTCACATTCGTACATAAGTTTTACAATGTGTTATCCAAGATTGTAAGTGTCAAACACCTGTCTCGAACGCAAATAAGGTAATGTGTGCACTGTGATACGACACCCAGCGACGTGTCAAATAAAAAGATTTACAAACGTGCCGGGATTTGCCAGAAATCAAATATTAGAAATTCTTGCAACGTCATGTTCTCGTTCTGCTTTTTTAGGTTTTTCGATTGTACTCACAATTTTATGCGGAGCGTATAACATTTTTGAAAGTTGAAATAGCGTACTGGATATTTTTTTCGATTCCTAGCTTGTATCTCAAAAGCTATATCGGTATAGATAGGTACAATATAAAATTAAATTTGATGTATGCTTCTTTTACCTAAATGCTTTAACGACTTTAATGACATTGCAGCCTTTTTAAAGATTTTCAGAAATAAGAGTAAGTTATGCTGGACCCCTGAGTCCATCCAAAAGTAAATAATCTAAACTGAGTTCGCTAAATCGAAAACATTCTCAAAGTTTTGTCAAAATTAAACAAATGAACCGTGACTTTAAGCGAATGGGGACAATAATACCTAAGCTAAATATTTGTTAACGTTATTCAAGAACAACTTGCTAAAATCTCTTCTTTTCATAAAGTTTGTTCGTTCACAGTTCGAGTGGGATTGGGAACGTGCCCCGACTTGTATGGATCGATTTAAGCCTTGAACAAAATTTTCATAACGTGATGTATTGAAAGAAAAATGAGAATGTAAAAATAAGGTTGTAAGGAATTGCCTCGTTGTGTTTTAAGTACTGTAAAGGAACTCTGATTGAGGGTGAAATTTCGCTTCAGAGAATGTAAATGCGAAATATTTTCTCGAAATATTGCACTGGGTAGTCTGGGTACAGAGTCTGATACTTTACTGGTACCCATTAAAATAAATAAAATTTTATTTTTACCCCATAGGCATCTTACACCTTTAGAAATTTAATGCATAAGTACAATTAAGCAAGAGCTTGACACCATAGTCGACTTTTTTCGCTGCAAATACCGAAACCTTGAGGTTGGTCAAGCATGACAATAATAATAAGTATGATGTATTGATTCTTTAAAACTGTAATTTGTTGAAGTTGATCTACAAGCATATCTGCATTACATCCTATCAATCTTGTATGATATTTTAATGTCATTGGCAGAAATTGGTTGTCTTACAAAACAGCTGAGCCTGCCTACCCCTTACCGACGCCAGTAATAAATATTAATTGTTTCGCTAAGTACGAACGTTCATTTAAACGTTGTTATTATTTCTTCCTATGTTGCGTAATGAAAACGTTATCTGAATAACTCATGCGAGCGCGCGAACATTTTTATGCTCTCTGTATGCGTATTTTGTTCTGTTAATTTTACTCTGAAATTATTTTTACGTGACTAAAATTTTTTACAATGCATTTTCGTGAGTATGCAAAATAATAATAAGGATTTACAATATTATCTGTGAGTAATAAGGAAAAAACTAGTATTTACCACGTTTTTTCACACTCAATTTTCTTAGATGTCTGTTTATCGTTCCGGTCGGATTTTCGCACCTAAATTTTGAGACACTTCGCGATTAGCTTAGGGGTTGAAATTTTCAGGCTAACTTCAAGCCCGATGACAATGCAATTTACAAATATAAAAACGGCTCGACTGAGTTTGATAATATTTGAATGGATTGCAAACGTGGTTTTTAGATTTTAAATCTATCAATTTAGATAATATTTTATCAATAAAAGAAGTTAACTAAGTTTTTAATACAAGAAATCCAAGGCACATTATTTTCATCATAAACGCTACTAAATGAATAATACGTACAAAACGTCTATTTGATATGTAACCTTTTTTTGTTTAATAAATGTCGACGAAGACCTAAGAGGATAATTCATTACGTTAAAGACAGGCCTCTAATGATCGGTGTCTAGATATAAATCGATCAAGCTCGCAAACATCATTAGGCACCCCTAATCCATCAGTGGGCGCACTAGGTATGCGATGTAACGCCTTGCTCGACTCTCGTGTAACAAAGGACTTAATTACATTAGTTTCGGGATTGTGATATAGTTAGATATTAAAGAAACTAAGAATACAAGTTTGAAGTACTTAAACGCGAGTGAAAGGAGATTATGCTTTATCCGATTGTTCAGGAGTTCGGGAGAAATCGGCATAATCTTGTCGTGCATCTTCAAACTTAGCTTACGTGTTTTATATCATATTTATGTTTTATCGCAATCCCAAACCTAATCAATACAAGTTTAAGGTTATTGCTAGCATTAATTAAATTATGTCCTTACTTAATTAGGCTACTTTCCTACGCAATTTATAACATATAATATGCACTAAAAATATTATAGCCGAATATGGAATAATAGTGAGGTTTTTATATAATCTGTATTCAATACTAATAAAACGAAAGACACCCACGACTTAGTTAACGATATCTAAGACATTTTAGTCAAATATGTGTCAAAGACTCCGACTGTGGAAATAAGTTCATACCTAATCGCTATAGAAACTGATTCAAAATACCGATTATTCTATATAATTTCTAATAGCTCTACAAATTAATACTGTACAGTACAAGTAAAGTCCTTGTTAAAATTTCAATAACCGAAGCCTAATAGCGCGAATCAGTTATTCGATAACCAATATTCATATTTACGCCAGACGATAACATAGAAATATTACGCAAAAAATTACGTGCGAAATATCTGAACGACGTAATATTACTGAAGCAAAGTCACCGTGATGGGCGTAAACAACCAAAAAAGAGTCTTCCCTCCATAAAGCTTATTTTTACCGGCACGAGAAACCATATTACTGTTTTCAGGAACAGCTTATATCGATTTCTTCTTACCGGCCTTGTGTGGCGTATTGTTAATTTATACAAACGGGACGATGCCATTGTTGTCTTTAAATCTTTGATATTCTTCTACGAAGTGGTGATTCTTTATATTTTTGTTGGGCACTCCACGTGCTTGTTATATTTCGTAATTGGGAGCTTAGCTATTTGAGTTCACTTGAAATTATTTCGGAAACTCTTTGATTGTGCTTTGTTGCACGAATTTCTTTGTTACCTTCCTGATTTTCGGATTTCAGCTAATAATAATAACGTAACACTGACATACGGACAACTGTAATCGAATACACATAAAAAAAACTAACTCACTATAAATGAAACCACAATGTACAATTTAGAGTAGGTTGAACATCTAACAAAGCTATCTCCAAAGTCAAATTCATCCGTACCTTAATTACCAATATTCATCCAAGACATTTAAATAAATGATAAGGCGATCGAATCCCGAAACCGTTTCTCAATAGATCATTTACATACGCTGAGGATTTATTCATGATCGTAAACGGGATTAATACGCTACATTCAATGGTTCGGAAAATTAACGCACATGTGTTTAAAATTAGCGATGACACAATATAATGTTACAGTCTAGCGAAGGCGGTAACAGTGACTATTCGACTGTGAATTTCGTAAAGATTATGCCTTATCCGATTGTTCAAGAATTCGGGGGAAATCGGCACAATATTGTCGTACATCATCCTCCTTAAAGTTTGCATACACGTGCCAACATGTTTCAGGTTTTATATTAAATCTCCTTTCTAGCATATTGTAGTTAAAAATAAGAGCACGTGCTTCTTAATGTCAAGACCATCTAAAACGAGATTAGATCTCTGCTATGAATAAAACTAGAGGAGGAGAATTTTAATTTTATTGAATTAATTACGCGTATATGCTATACATCTTTTATAGATAATAGAATTGTTTTTCGGCGCAGCCATGTTTAAGATAAAGATTTTATGGACAGATACAATACGTTTTTTTTATTAGAATTTCCTTAACTAAAGGTAAAATGGTTACGTCACAGCGTCCACACATCCGTTTAAATGGTTTAAGACCTTCGGTGAAAATTAAACGTATAGCATGCACTGAGCCTTGAACTAGATTCCATTCAAACGTCTGCGCACAGCCTTAACTCTAAGTATCCTTGATAATCTTTAGCATTAAGTGCAATTAGTTACCTCATGCCAAACTGATTACAAACCTAATTGAATACCAGCGGAAACTCCACCCACAGTTTAAACAAACTCCAACAGTTGGCAAACAAAATATCATTAATAACTAACATTTTGACAATCAATTTATTTTCGTAAGTACTTTTCTTAATTGAGAATTATTTGGTTCTGTCAAGGTTTTCAGTCAAGGTCGATTTATCATTACTTAATTACTTAGCGGGAGCATATTTGCAAATTAGGTGGCTCTTTCGCGAACAATGCTAACGACTGCCGTAAACTGGAGTAGAGTACTTTGTTAGGCGGAGCTACATTGTCAGGAATCCTGGCTCTGTATAGCTATTCGTTGTTTTCTTTTAATGCGGGAATGATCGGGGCAGAAAATAAATGAACGTTGAATAAGCTGATTTGTAACATCGCTTTTGCCTTATTGTTATAATAAGAGCGTGATATTAATCGGAAGAAATCATGATCGGTTCTTATAGGTACCTTTGCGATAGGTATTATTTTCTGCTTTGAGTTTTTATTGACGGTATACAATAGTCATCTGTGGGACGATATTACCAACTATGTAAAGAGAATTTTCAAAATAAATGAATTTAAATAACATTTACTTCCTACCTAGTATCCCTACTGTTGTTTTTGAAAAAGGAGTATTAATACGAACAGCACTAAGTTCATATCGTAGAGAGGCTCTCATCTCAGATTACCAGTATTGAGTGACCGTTACAATCCACTTTGTCGTATGTGTGGGTGTGGAGGTCGGACCTCGGCTGTTCACCGCAAATCCTTTTAAGAGCATATCAGCAGGGTTTCGGAACTACGCACCGTGTAACTGTTACTCTCAGAGATTGTTCATTTATTTCCCTTGATATAATCTGGCGGTTGAGGAAGTTGATAGGTTAAGCCGGTTTATGTAGGTACCTAATACCTACTAACTTTTGGCGTGTCATGCTTGATTTTTCTTAAATGCTTATCTGTTTGTCTGCCACCAGGCTTTATACCCGTAACCGTGGCAGCTCGACAGTTTAAATTTTCATAGATTTACAAACTGATCTTTGATTGTCGCTTTTACAAAAATAAAACATAGAGTTGAAAAACAGTTGATACAGTCATTTTGATGATTAACCAATTTTTTTTTTGGGAAATTCTTTTTTTTTCAGCCCATCTATACGGATTCAACAGACTTGCAATTGGTTTTATTGAGTAGCCGGTGTAGCGATACTTATTGCGTTACAGCACACATGCTCTTCATTATGTTGTTCAGTATATGTTTTGCATTCTCAAACTGGAAGTCATCAAGATATTGTTACTGGATAATATTATGATTTTACATCCATCTTGCAACTGTCCCAAAATCTTTTTACAAAGGCAAACCTTTCGAAAGGTTTTTTAGTTTTTTCGTACTAAAGCACCCGTTCTTTTACGAGCTGAATGGCCTGTGCATGAGTACCTGCACTGAAAAATGTAATCGCATTGTGCTAGATTTTCAAACAAAGATCACCTTTTGTCGCATGCCTACTTCAAAAAAAGGAGGTTATCATTTTGGCCTATTTGATACATTGTGTATGTTTTTATGTTTGTGTTCGCATATCTCCGGAATTACGAGCCCGATTTAAGAAATTCTAATTTTGTTTTACTAGATATTATTCAACTCATCTTGCCTACTGCGATTTTCATCATAATCGGTTATGTAGTTCTGAGACATGGTTGTTTTTTAATTGAGTTATATTTTATCACATCACACTTACTTGAGGAGAGTTATTTAGGTACAATTTGAAGTTATTTGATAATCTTTAATATTTAGTACTTGTTATTTGATTTATATTACTTACGTGATAACTCATGTATAATCTATCAGCTGTTTATATTCTGGTACCTATACTGGCTTTTGGGGAAATGGCACAGTCCCCCCGAGATATTACGTATTAATAAAATGTGAGATGGACACTGACACAGCGACCGCAACGGTCGGGAAACCCAGAATCTCAAAACACGCCTTTATATTTATGTAAAATACTTTCAAGGTTATTCTTAAAACAAAATCGGAGGTAGAAATTGTTTAAGAAGACAATCCTAACAGTCTTTCTCACCTCATTACATTATCGGCGGTATCATGGTGAGTTGGGTTGTGCTCCATCAAAAATGATCGAGCTGAATGAACTATTCGAAGCATGCATGCCACTTACCAGAACAGGCTTGGTCAGATTGATTTGACTCGTTCAATACCCATATAATAGTCCAGGCAAGACACTGTACTTATTTAGTCATTGTGAAAAATCTATATTGTCTCGACCTTAAAAGAAAAGAAATTGCTTAAAAATGATACTTTTGCCAACTACTAATAAATTCGATAACATTTCATTCTTTAAAAAAAAACAGTTCTTATAGCTCAATCAAGCAAACAAACCTCCAATCTTAATGCCTTTAAGGTCTCCTTTCCTTTACCGAGAAAAAACCCACAATTAAACATTTTACCAGCGAAGACCACACGACAAGAGACGAGCATGTCTCCTATTTGTATTTACGAACTTCAAAGTGTTTGTGAAACCGAGACGCACGGTGTAACGAAGACGGGAATTAGTGGCGCCAACACAAATATTATCTGTGAGGGCTTATTTGAAGTACGTGCCCCTAAACGAGTAGTTGTCTGTATAAACAGTCTTGCTCATAATGCAAACCAGGCAAATGTTCATGAGTGGCCTACTTTGTTAAAGTTAGTGTTTTGTTTTAGTATCCGCTGTACGCTCCCTCTAAGCTTGTTACCGCTTAAGTACGCTTGATTTTTGAGCGGAAAATACGTTATTATTTATTCCAGTCATGTGGTTTGCTGTCGTCTAAGAAAAGGATGGGTTAATCTTATATGCAGCTTTGGTGTAGGAAGTGTTGGTATCGAATATAAAATACATTTTGGACCCCAATGCTCTACAATTCGATGTTATTGTTTAACGTGTTTTGCTGCTGATGTAATGCTACATATTTCTATATTTTTATTTATGCATACAATAAACATTTTTTTACAACACCACAGGGAGCTTATCCCTATCGGTAATCGTTAATCTTCTGTCTTTGTACGCAAACACTGATTTGACCTAGTAATAAACGACAGTTACGACCCTTCATCGTATTATAAACCGTCGTCATTATCGACAAACAATATTACATTATAAGTTCGCAACTACAATTTGGGTCTAAGACCGACCATTAGTAGACTAATGACTTTATTTACTTGTCCTATAAACATGAATGTCACACTGTTTACGGTCTCCGCAAATCAATTTAAAAATCGCATCAATAATTTTCGGGTCGACAGTTCGGAGGACCTTGTTATTTTCTTTGACGAAAATTACGTTAAGCATTTCAAAGTAATCATAAAATATTAAGGCAAAAACTTTAATTATTTATTAAAGTTTGTTGGGGTGCGAGGGCGTAGATCAAAGGACTCTCTCCCATTACCTTTTTTCCTGACGAGCCACTAAACCTGTTAATATTTCAAATTGGTCCAATTCGTACGAATTATGATTTAATAACAAAATGAATTAGACATTAAAATGTTTTTTTTTCTGTGGCTTAAGATTAGCAGTTCCTTTTATTAACGTCTTAAATAAATAAATTACAGGACGACCTTCGCGGACTTATTTGTATCAAATTATGAACTGCCGAAAGGCCAGATTATGAGCAAACTGTATTCAGATGGTCAGTTGTACATTATCATGACGTATGGGTATAAATTTAATATTAGTATATTTAGTATTTTTTGTAGGATTTGTATTGATTTTGTTAAACAATAAAAATATATTTTTTTAAATTATTAAATGCAGTAAAGGTATTACTTAAGGTATTCTTATAGCTTAATGCCGAACTACACTGCTAAGCCTAGTCTTACCGGATTCAGATAAATTTTACATAGATTGTCTAACTATCTGACTTTCACAACATTCCATTGCTCAATAACGGAGCATCCCCAATAATCATAATCCTATTCAAATAATAAACAAATGCGGATACATTTAGCAAGCAAAACTCTAAGTGTAGATATCTGAGCCTGAGCCCCTGACTCTATGTATTACAGTTAAAATAAATATACTGTATACACAGGTCAGTCTACGGTAACTGAGATCTCATGTTGTGTGTCGGGTTTCATCCCAAGAATACCGTTAATTCCATTTGAATATCCGTCCGAGTTCGGAGAATAGTTCCCCATTTCCCTTTCAAGTTTTGCTTTGCTATGTCTATTAATCGACTTGAGAACTCTACACCAGTCGGACGGTTGCAATGTAGGTATATTGTATGTTTCAAATTATGTTCTACTTCATGCTGGTTGCGTGTTATTAAACAAGTATGACTTCTAGTTTCAACTGTGTTATTTGGTTTTATTACAGGTGCATGCTGTCTTATGCTCGCTCCAATTAATTTATTAATAATTTCCAATTTGTACAATTAATTTATAATCAATAAAAAAGAAACCGAAAGATAACGAATGCACTAACTTAGAACCTTCAACTTGTAAAACACTGGAAAGTTACTTCGGTAGCATTGAAAACGAAAACAAGAGATAGCAATGAGAAAATATTTTTGACGTAATTAAAAAGATGCAGTAGAACCACTTACACAATTAGCTTAAGCGGAGCCACGAGCAACAGATGGTTACAAATAGAGCTATTAAATTTACGGTTCTTAGCCACGAGCTGTTCTCTGCAAGCCATGTTTTAAATTCATGAGATTGTCACGCGATTTTCACCCTACCTGACAAAAGAACATTCAACAAAATAATGATATCTATTGCCTTATTATAAAGCTTAAATCGAGTTGTTTTTTCTTATAATGGTCAATAAAAGTTCTCAGCTCAGGTGTTTCGTTATGAGCGATAAATCAGAAAATGCGGTAGGCACCTTTACAAAAATCACAACGGCATTTTGGCTCTCAAATATTTTTCCGGGAAAGACCCTGAAAGGAGAAGTAACCTCGTATCCCTTGAGATTATTTTAATTTGGGCATGGTACCCGTTAAATACGGTAGATATTTAGGATTAGCTATTAATTAAATTCCTTCTGAAATTACTTCTTATTCTTATTTTTAAACAATGATTTAATATTATTTTTGCAGCAGATTACGTAGTATAAACACTCTTTTTTCATATTTACGGCATGATGATGGTACGGCATTACGATATAATGATATTTCATCACCTTTAAGGTACAGCCCTATCTAAAATCCCTGTCACTTATTATAATGTAGATCTATAACTAAATGGTTCTTCACTAATCAGTCCCGTCCAACTTAATACATACATTAGAAAATCAAATATCTAGATTCCAAGGACGCTTTACCAGGGCTCAGTTCAGTCCATAATAGGTTTAACAAAGGACTCCATTACGCTCGTGTGAAATGCCAATGCCTACAGTTTGCGTTCCTACCAGGTTAGTGTTAATCCTTAAACCACCCAACTCACATAGACCTACCTCATAATAACTGAGAAGACGGTTTTAGCGGTAACCTAATTAACAGAAACATTGAAATTTAGACGCCATTGAATAACTGTTTGATATTATTTGAAACTGTTAGGGATGTAAAACTATGTTCGTAGTTTTAATTGTTTGCCTCAACTTCTGTCAAAATATCTACGTAATACTACGATACCTATGTAATGTTTAGATTTTGGAGTAATTGCAATAAAAGTGGAAGAAATATTGTATTTACGTAAATGAAATAAAAGTAAAATCTGTTTAATTTTGTGTAAAATACACCTCAGAAACATATTTTCAGTCCAGAAATAAATTTCTAACGCAATACTCTCTTTGAGGTTAAATGGTATTACATTTACTCAAAGACCATAAAACGTCTCGTGGGAACCTAATTGAGGAAAGTATTTATATCCAAGAATAATGTAATGATAAATAATGAGATGTTAGAAGTATTTAGATATTGACTTAGTGAGGAGCACTTAGTTGAGTCAGTAACCAATCATCAGCATAATATGCAGTAACTGCTAATTTCTTCGAGATAATCTAACGATAGCTCGTTAACTTTCCTATGTTTCCACTATAGTTTTCTTTTACGATCGTATTGATTTTATAGCGTGAATAAATTTGTTAAATTCCAAACGAAGAACGATACACACAAAACATTAAAAAATAATAAACAAAAGTATTCTATGAAAAACAATTAAGAAGTTACATTTTTATTGACTTATTGAGACTCAGGAAAAGGCATGCCGTAAACTGGCAACAAAAAGAGGTGGCCACCAAAAAGATCAATGGAGAGATTTGTGGGATATTGAGTTTTCCCTTGAAAGCCGTATAACAATGTTTTTGACATGGGTCTGAACGGACATCGGTTAAGAGTGCTTTTGAACGGCCAATATTAAGTTCACTGCTTGATTGAGTTTGCCAAAAATTATGGTAAAACCCTCAGAAATCTTTTCACGAAGTTTAATTAAGGGATTTCTGTAATAAATTCTGGTTACAATTGTGATTCTCTGTTCTGAAATGTTGTTTTGGTTTTCCTTATGGACTCAATGTACTGTAAACAAAAAGAAGCTTAGAACAAGTTAAAGGCCTACATATAAATGAGTTTTATATTTGTTGCAGAGTTCGATTGTATGGAGAAGACCGAGAATTGGTAAGTAGATAAACTCTTGGACAGTTTACTAAATAATGCAGAGGACGAGCGACTGTCCCTTCAAACTATATGTGACGAAGTAACATTTGAGACCGCGGTGCTGGGAAATGAGAAAAACATGTATCTTGATATTAAATTATTAATCTTATTAAACTTCTGGTTCTGGTTTTATAATGCCAGTATTTCTTATCCTGCTGCTGTAACTAACCAAAGATACATACGCATAACACCATTACAATTAAATAAATTGTTATCATGCCTCTTACCTCATTAATAACAGATTTCGAGAAGAAGTAAAGCGATCCTTTCTTTAAGTAATCCTAAAAGCCTAAATATTTCTAGAAAATTTCTTGCCAGGATTTTCTCAGATTTCAACGAATAAATCCTTCTAAACCTTAACGCTTACATAAAAACTGATGGAAATCGATCTTCATACGATTTATAAACTGCTTATATAAATATTTTATACGAGTTTTACAAATGTAACTTAGTAGAACTTAAGAATAATTGTAACATAAAGTCAGCCCGTTTTATGTTTTTTTATCGTCTTTAGAAACGAAATACTTAGAATTTGATGCAATTCGGACTCTCTAAGCCCTCTAAAATTCGTCATCAAGAATCACAATCCAAACGGATCCGAATTATCCAATCGGAGATACGCTGTAGGCTTCAGTACTAGCCACGAGTAACACCAATCACGAAACCAGCTCAGTAATAACTAGCGAAGTCAATTATGATTTTAATTTAAACGAAATTATTTTACTTCCACTTCTTGAAGTTAATTAAATTTTTTGTTATTTATTTCACAACTGTAGTCGTCATATTTTTTTTTGTAAACGGCCAATGTTTTGTACGGACGCTCGCCACCCCAATAGAATCTTGCTTATAAAAATAAAATTCAATCTTGTTCAGCGAGATTTGGTTATATTTTATTCGCTTGTAAAAATAATCGTGTTTTTGTACTTGTGACGTCAAATTCTCATTTTTATTGATGAAGCTTTGAAGTTTTATTTTAAATTCAATAAGTGTCGAAAGTAATTTAATAGAATTTGTTATAGTTTGGTTTGGGAGTTAAATTAATGAACAAAATATTCCGAAATAGCGGAATAATATTCGTAGTAGGACAATCATAAAATTGAACAAGGGAATGAAAACAAATCACTTGAGGAACGCGGTAAAATAAATTCTCGTTCTCGGCAGCATATTGAACATGGAACTACTCAGATATTCAAACGAGCCCATCAATTTTGTCAGGAATAAGAAAGGCCTACAAATCGACGTGAATGCGATAGGAATGTTCGAGATACCGGGATACCGCCCGGAGATTATTTATCGCGGCTCAAGTATTGCGTGATTTAGTGGACAGGATTCCTTCTCGTCCAGACGTTTTATAAGATGGTTTGAACAGGATCGGTCTTTGTTCAACATCAGTCTGTGTTATATTTGTCACATGTTGGATACTTTTTCAATAAAAGATGATACATTTTATACACGTACAGTTTATGTACCTACATGATGTATGTTTTTATTTAAGGATATTATTGAGCATATCTACGCACCTATATTGAGAAACATTATCGAATTAGTAGTTATAATATTAATTAAGCATATTTTTGTTGGTCTCCTAAAACAAAACAATGCCACTGTAGCACAACCTAGCAAGCTACGCCTGTGACTACGGCGTAGCACGTAGCAATGTCACGTGAAAGAACTCAACATTTCATTTCGAGTATCCGATTTCCACTTTATGGTATACAAAAGCTCTTTGGAGCGAGAGCGCTACGTTAAATCTTTTGAAAACCTTCAACTGTAAGCACTTTATAAGTACTTTGATACTTTTCATTACAATAAAATACATTTTTAACAATAGCCTAACATTGAAATATATTAAAATTAAAAAGTTTGAAACTTCTTTCTTGAGTACGATATACCATTATTTTATTACTACTAGCCTTTAGTGATACACTGCAGGACAAAGGCTTGAGTTCATTCCTTCTAATTGTCTCGCTTTATGGCTAACATCAGTTAGTTCTGCGAAAAGGGATAAGCTCGTCCCGCCATCTCCTCAACCTGCCACTGTCGCTTTTTGTTGTTTGGCATCCAATGTGTGGTGGCTTTAGCCCAAAACTCATTCGACATCCAACAGATGTGACCAGCCTCATTCCATTTAAGTTTGGCAACCCTACGTCAGCTATTTGGGTTTTTGAGCTCAAGAAACTTAAAGGTCATAGTTTTTAGCTCCTCGAAAAGTATAGCAAACATATTTGACTCAGAGATTATACAATGGCTGTGGAAGATATTTATATCTAGGTTTATCAAGATCTTTAAAAAAAAATCTAAATGTGTGGGTTTACGTTTAACATTAATATTAGTTTTTTTTATTTATTTATTATTAGTACGGCAAAAACCAATCAAATAAAACGAAATAGTCAGACGTAACATATAAGACGTATCTCAATCATGCACTCATGTCGCAGTACGCCAAGTATTTAGTCAATATCACTTTCCACTCATATAAACCTAAATCTTTCTTAACTACTTAGGGTTCATAAAAATATATATTTATTATCAAAAGATCCCATTTTCACTCATTTCGCAGCTGACAATCACATTTGTGTGTCATGAGTCCTTGAGGGCGTCTTCGTTTATATTTCGTTTTCGTGAACACAATATTTTGCTAGCAAAAAGCTAAAAGCCACCGAGTAACAGACACGACTCGAGCTCTCAGCTATATCAAATTATACGTAGTAATTATGTCGGTAATGGATTTGTTAGAGAGATACTTTCAACTCCAGACTGCAATGAAAGACTCATTTATTTGTTCATAGATTGCATGAAAGTAGTGACCTTGTGAGTTTCTTTAAAATCTCGAAAGTTTACTGATAATGCTTAACCCATAAAGGACTTAACAGAACAAATAAGTCACACTCAGTATTGAGTAATTCGTACTCTTCCAATAGTGTTAATTGTCCCTAACATGCTTATACACTACGTTTAAACACATTTAGTGAACTTGAAAAATCCCTCTTTATGCATATCAGCTACCAGCTACCAGACCCTACATATCCCTATGCGAGAAAAAATAGTACAAAATTTAAATCAACACAAATGTATTTTTTATTAACTTCTGAATAATCGAATACTCGACAGCACATCAATTATTTTGTCACAACAGAACGATGTGACGGACGCAAAAGTTACTTTTAAAAGATCGATCACCTGACATTGGGTCCCAGCCTTAGTTAAAACTAATGGAAACACGTTTTCCTCATCTTTTATGCACACAAAAAGCAGGTGACGTTATCGAGAAATAAGTGTACCATATAACATAGAGCTATACACAGCTCTATATTATACGGTACAGTTTGAAGAGGTCAAGGATATTAACAGTATCATACATATGTAATTAAGTAAGAACATTGTCTATATTAAAAGTATTTTTCTCTTAATATGGTCATAGTGTTAGTAGGCTACTAATACCGATTTGCAAAAATACTGAAGCAGTCTTCAGCAAATTGACCGATTGAGAGTGGTAATTATAATGTTTTGACTCTAGGTAAAAAACTGCTAAGAAATGTCTTTATGTCCCCACAGGTAGTATAACAATTTGTCTCCATCCAAGGATGAGAATTGCGTCACCTGAAATGTTTGTAACTACGTTATAACAGAGCCTAGAACTCGTAAGGGCACAGACGTGTTGAAACTGTAACCCCATTTTTTATTATCTACATAATTCCGAAATACATAGCACGTACAGGATTATTATTATAAAATATTAAACACATTTTCAGCGTAAATGTCAAGCCAGGTACACGATTGTGCAATTTATCGTAAAATGTTTTATTACCCACCGGGGAGCCACGCCTCCTTGTTTTCGCGTAACAATGACTTACGATTATCGACCTTATTGCTTTGTAAAAGAGCTGATGTCAATAATATATGTTATAAAAGTTTTACGGTTGTGTAAAAAATGATGACGACTAAAATATATATGATTAATTACGTTCTGACTATTTGCCACTAAATGCGAGGTTTTTTGTTTGCCTGAACGTTCATTTGTTCTATCAACATTCATCATTCTAATAGCACTATTTTGAAATATGTAAATTAAAATCTGTGTCGCATTTTGAATCAAACTAAAAGCAATAAGATGTACTGATACAATCTCTTAGGTAGTTATACAATAGATACAACAACACAACACGGTATTTTCATTATGACACAAACACCCATTCGTAGTGGATATTACGTACTTAAAATATTACTTAAACCTGATTGGGTGAGCCGAAGTTTGTCGAAGTTATCCGAAGTTTAACGAGTGTTCCGCAGAAGCTGACACAAAATTATCGACGGATAATGAAATTTGAAGATGTTTACGATATTCGGGTTACGGGCTGTTAATTTTCATGGTTTGTTTTATAATCGAATATCATGCGTGACTTAGTGCTTAACCTTCAAACTTATTTGCTATAAGCTCTTGATCTGATTAGAAATCAACAAGTGAGTATTAGACTTATATTATAAATTCGAAGGTATGAAAGATAAGATATAAGAAATATCACTTAAAACCAGTGGCGTGCACAGAGATTTTAGTCAGGGTAGGCAAAAAGAAACGGCCAAGTGCGATTCTGATTCGCGACTCTCACTGTTGGTACAAAATGTAAAAAAGGTTACCCATCAAATTCACGACCGTAACAAATGATGCTTAACCTCGATTTCTCGGTGATCTATGAAACTGTTTACTCTCTAAATAACTATCAACGTTCATGCCTACAGCCGAAAGACAGACGGACAGAAGGCCAGCCGGATTTAAAATGTTGTGCGTTAAACTTTGTAGTTACCTACCTAGTGTACCTAGCCAACGTATTTGAATATTAAATTTTTACGGCTTTCTTTTCGTCAGATCATTTATCATTGAATCGCAGGTAGTCAATAACGTATACATTTCTTTAAACGTTTTTCTATTGACAACATACCTATCGTAATATTGTAACCACGTACGTAAACACGAAAATAACCTTTTCGTTGAAGTAGGTTCCAAGCGGGAATCTTACCAATAAATCGTGTCAAAGGTACTAAATAGATATTTTTCTGTATTTTTTTGTAAATAAGTTTAGAAAAGTGAAGTAAATCTAAGTATAGTTTAAAATAAATGGATAGGGAAACAGAACAAGCGATTTCTCTGTATCTACGAGCAACTCGTTAGATTTAAATCATTATGTTTTCTACGTATTGTTTTGAACGATTGACTCACCTTTCTTAATTTATTAGATGTCTTGCGTAGTTTTATCTATTTCAAACACTTGTTTTTATCACAGAAAAATAGTTTTAAAATCGCACTTTTTGTGTTATGAGCACACGCCGTTTGATAGTTCACAATTATTAATCAATTTTTCACTCTTTTATCGACTTATATCAAATAACTTAAAAACCAACGACCCAGAAAACGAATTATGACAAATTAATGAAAACAAAAATGCATCGAAAAATATTGCGGCTCACTTTACGATAATCACTGTCAAAACATAACCACAGATAACCGATCATGTCATCCGCTGTCTTTGTCGTGCAAAGGCAGTGTCTCTTTTATCACACACACTAACAAAACGCAGACTATTTTGACATTGTGTGACAAATATGTATAGGAAAACAGACATAGACACATTGTCATGACTACGAGTCTATCACACGCACACATGCTTAAAGTACCTACGTCACTGAGACATCGAGTTGAAGTGTCTTTCCAACGGGAAAACGGTGCCAGCGGCGGCGCACTTCGGCAAAAAAGTGTACTAATTTTGAAATATTGATTATCCTCCCTTGATAGATTATGTTACAACGTGTAATAGATAGATGGCGCTGATACATGTTTTACGAATATTGTTTATTTTATGGATAGTAATTATGTACCTATAATATCTGAATTTCTCAGGGTAGGCAGTGTCTTTTTGTCTCTATGGACTGCACGCCACTGCTTAAAACAAGCGTTTAGCTGGAATTCTCCCACTTACAATATTCATTTACTCCTAGCTAAATATAAATTCAGAAACTTATATTTATGTATCCTGGACCGGAAAATAATATTCAAATGAGTAGAAAAATAATTTATAAGAGTAATAACCGGAATGTTATTTCGCATGTTAATCCTATAAACGTCACGCAATTATTTCGCTGACAAAATATTCCGGCCCCTATACTGATTAATATTTTCCAGTAACGACCAGGGTTGCAAAATATTTTGCAGATAAAGTGATTACTAGGGCTAACGTTGTTTCACTGCAAGCGACTACTCAATTACAGGATCCCGTATATTGACGGCCATCGGATTTTCTTTTGGCAAAATAAACATTGACTCGTGACTACTTACAGACAAAAAAGTACCTTAAAATACCGGATATAACTTACATTTTACGTTGGCTAGTGACATAACATAGTGCTATTTTAAATATCACTTTTAAAATGCAAACGCTTGTTAGTGTAACTGTGAGTGCTTGCTCAGTTGACATTATAATCTTGTGTATTTTGTGGGTGTTAGTGAGTTAGAGCAAAAAGATTAGCATATAAAATTACAGCAGTTTTAACAAGCTTGATCAAAAAGGTGTTAAATAGATGGTAGATGTGAATTCAGTACTTTTTGCTACGAGTCAACTGCTCGCATCACTCTTTTTATATACTATTGTTTTCTACAAGTTAATTCATCTTTGTATTCACTCCAACAAAATACTAGTATTCTACCGTAAGTACAAATACCAAACAATGTAACTTAAAATCAGAACGAAAACAAGCGACTGTCGTCGGAAGCAATAAATCGTTAATCACGTTTGTATCTTCAATATTATTTATTCATTACGTGTATTGAATATTCTACTCGTATATGTGATGGTACATCCCGTTTTCCCGTGTATAACTGGGACGGGTCTGGGTCAAGGTGCATGCGGCCTAAACCCTGTTATCGGAAACTAATGCAGTTCCTGTATTAGGTCAAGTACAAACTGCGGCCGGTTACTGTCAGTACTCTATGCTCCAGTATCGAGTTTTTGTTGTTAATTGGAAAATGATTTCTGTATCTACTCGTAAATGATTTATGGTTTAAAATGTGTGTGATTGAACTGCGTTTTTTTGAAGTGTACCTAAACTAGGCATATACTTTTGAAAGCATCATGGAAGATTTTTAAGGTAAAGAAAATAAACAACATTTTTATCTAAGCTTTAAATTGTACCTCCGGAGTCGATCTGCCATTCAATATTTAAGTTCCCCCATAATATTTAACAAGCGCTCACTTTAAATTCTCCAAACCACTCAAAAGGGTCGTCTTATATTTTCAAAAGTCGATCTTATTGAAAAGGTATTTAAATAACCGCAGTCAATACACTTCCCGGCGGAACATTTATTTTATAGGTAAAGCTCTAGGCGAATTTGATAAGATTTAAAAGAGTTTCGCAGCAAATCCATCCTTAAGAGATTTACGAGGTATTCCAGCGAATTGGAAACCATTTGCAGAAGGGCCGCGGATCATTTTTCAATAATCTTTGGATTGCGCGGGCCCAGGTGTGAAGTATTGCTGCTCACACAATATTTTACACTGATTGTTTTATAATCAAGTTTTTTATTCACTTGCTTATTGTAATAAAACTGAAGGTCTACATTTTAGTTTAATTGGTATGACGATAGTGTAGATGGCAATTCAATAAAATCTGATATTTTGACGCCACATCCTATTCGCTTTGTCTTATCCTTTTATTTTAGGTTTGTTTTTATCACTATCAGTCATTGTAACTTAGTCTTAGAAATTGCATAACTTCTAAGATTTTTCCAAATTAAATGAAGACAATATTTACTCAGAAACTTTAAGTGACTCGAATAATGTGTATTTGAATATTGATATCGCTTTGCTTTCACTTAATACGTAATACAGCCATAAAAGCGTCTTCAAATTATTTAACTAATAAAGCTATGGAAAACTCCATCGAAATATTTTTTAATTATCGTCAATCTTACAGTTTAACGAAAGGAATCCTTTGAAAAATTTCAAATATTTCGACAGCACGTATAAGGCTTTCGGAAACCTTACTTTAAAATAAAATTGTATATTACTGAAACCAGATACCGAATATAATTATGCAGGAAATGGAATCGTATGAACGTAAAAGATAGCTTAAATGAATTGTAAATAGTAAAATAAAACAGGATGAGATGCAAAGCAAATGTGCGGAAAAACGAACGAACAGTGGTAGAAGTCGAAATTGAACTCTTCCACGAATATTAATTAGGTATCTCCGTAAACTGAAACATGATCTCTGTTATAATCACACTAAAATTGTAAATTGTTGTAATCGTTGGCTGTGTGTAGTGTTGCTTCTTCACGCACAAACGTGTAAAATACAGTATTCTAAATGGGCTGAACAAAGGTGCTATGTTTTTACTTAAGTAACTATTCACCAATACACTTTTCAGTTATACAGAATAACCTGCTAGCAGATTAGTACAAAATTACTCTTCGAAATTCTTGTTAAGTGAAAAATTAATATGGCATGCATTCTTATTAAACTTATTGTCTCTGAAGTAAACATTATTTATGAAAAGAATATTCAATTTTGTCAGTGATTTTGCTCCTGAAACTTTAATGGAATAATATGTTGAAGCATAAATATATTTTGTTTTGGACGTGTCTGAATAAGTATTTTCTGGAAATAAAATGTTCAATTTCCTTCCAAGAATAAAAGCTTAAAAGAGGGTTTACTTTAACTTACAGTAAATAATACTATTTTGCTCTATTTTGTCTTACAAATACAAAACACTCGTGCATTAAGACTGAGAGGGAACCATCAAGCTGTTGGTTGAAAGGGTCTGTCAAAGCTTTGAGAAGACAATAGCCAGACCCGATAAAGGATCTGATGGGAGATAGGCCTGCAGCCAACAGTGACGGATTTAGATTGATTAGACAGCGTATATGGGGATATACGCCATCTGCAACATACACAACTATCCGCTTTTATAGAAAATATGTCACTTATGGAAACTTTCCAGATAAAGTAATTTTATATAACAATTGGTTGGATAAAACTCTATGAAGTCGGGTAGTAAAAATTAAGTTTGGACGCCGTTGCTATAATTTGTTTAAATAATAAAGGAATTTTTATATGTCAATCATAGATTGAAACGACACTAAAATATTTAGCTACCTAAAGTCGACAATAAGAACATTAAAGTCCCGTTTCACTTGTTCATGCATCCCTTACAGAAACGGCTTATAGCTCCAAAGGGGAGCGTAATAAAACTTTTATTCGTAAAATATTTGCTGAGAGCTAAAAAACTTGTTACATTGCCACCACGTTATTGTCACAAAAACATGCTGCAATTTTAACAAAAGTAAATGTATAT
Source organism: Trichoplusia ni (assembly GCF_003590095.1). NCBI lineage: Eukaryota > Metazoa > Arthropoda > Insecta > Lepidoptera > Noctuidae > Trichoplusia > Trichoplusia ni. The sequence continues at coordinate 8,206,089 of NC_039484.1, read as the reverse complement.
TGTAGGTACATAAAACATTTACAATAAAAATAAAATAAACATAATATTTGCCTCCAACAATACACATATCGCATCATCATAACCTAACCCAAACAACACAAGACGTTATTTCGTTGAAAAATATGTAAAAAAAAACAAGGTGCCTTCTCAGTAAAGTGGTTACCCTTGTCAACGCAAAAGAAAACGACAAGTACTTCCGTGCCTGATAGCTGGTAGAAAAACCTTCAGCTATACTGAGGCTTCAGTTGTGACGTATATTTATTTATGTTTGCGAAACGCAGGCTAGGCTCCTAGCTTCCCAGAATATTTTACAAAGAGACCTTTGAAAAATTCTAGCCATATTTTCCGAGAAATAACATCTTGAAGGTAGCGGCTTTAATAAAACTATTGTTCTATTACAAAGGTTTTTCTTGTTCATTGATGGATTAGATTAAACGATGTCATAGTATTTTAGTTTATTATTCTTGAAAAAATAATCTTTGGTAGCAAAACTTGAATTGAATTAAAGCATACGCAAAACCAACGTGGTTAACTGCATAGTACGAGTATACATGGAAGAATTTAGATCATTTACCAAACAGTGGAGCCGTAAAAGCTAAATGAAAATCCTATTATTTATATTATATTAATATATATATTATCCTATTATTTTAACCCCAGTTATACATTTATATATAAACAAAATAAATCTTCTAACAAAATAAATACCTACTGTCTTGCTTTCCGTAAGTTTTTATGTACCCTGCTAAATAATTAGCAGCATTAAAAAGAAGCTAAGTAATGCTCCCACATGTTTCTTTGCGGTGCGGACTCAGCTGACATTGTTGCTGCAAGTTTAAAATGCAAAAGATTTTAAACAAAGTTGGCTGCTGTAAATTGTGGCTTCCCGTTTACCGCAGCGGTGCCCAGTGTCGGGAAAAAAAAACGTCTTATTGTCGCTTGAAAGACTTTACAATTCAAAAGTATTAAAAACCTCTTTCTTCGCTTCCTTCATAAAACAATCTAGCATCAAGTTCTAATAAATAAAATAATATTATCGAGATAGTTGTAGTTTGTTAACGTGCAGGCAGTACTTTGATACACGATTTTTTAAAACCAGTTGATCGAAATTCCTTAAAGAATAGCCTACAAAAGCATAATGCCACAGAATTGTACCAATATTGCTATAATTACAACCATGATAAAGGACTTTACACCATATTTTATCCAAACCGTCATGATATCAACCCTATTCACAGCTTCTCATAGAGAAAGTGCTTTACTTAATAATTATGATGGTAATCTTTTTATGAGGGACTATACCCAGCTTGGCATACCAGCGGTCTTACAACACCTTTAAGCATTCTCTGTGTGACCGTATAATTCTGCAAGTTAAATTTCTATGACGAGGGTCGGATTCAGAAATGCCGTAAGCAAATTATTTAGGAGCGGCCCCTGCATTTTATAATTGGTACGTTTGTGGTTATATTTCATAGCTTGAAGGCTGATATTGGTCTTGGCTTATTATATATCTGTTTAATCATGAGGTAATTAAAGTTTTTGAAATTGTGCTGACATTAATACTGTTTTTGTCGTCATATACATAATAATACTTACACACGAAGTTTAACATATGAAACTTTATCGTTAAACCAGGCGTATTCTCCAGTTCATTCCAATAACATTTTGAATTTTACAGTTGAGTGTGAAACGAAAAAGTTACAAACGAGAAATATCCTTAATAGATGCAGCCTGTTACCGCGCGATTTCGGAATGCAATTCCAAATATATTTGAAATGATTTATTTGAAAATTTCGTTTCACATCAATTTTTTTACAGATCACACCACCACTGCAATTTTATGGTGTTCATGTTTAAAAAGTTGAAGTCAAATCAGTCTTTAATTATCACTAACGGTAAAAAGTGTATCAACATGAACTTATGAACATTTTATGTTATCTTATAACAATAGTTCAAGTTGAGGCGCATAGAAAAATGCTGAATTCCTAGGACTGCTATCAATCCATTTAGAAAATATTTATGTTTAAAAATCCGTAAAATTTAACATAAAAATCATTATGACCGTAACAACTGTTGCTTAACCTCGATCGATACCAGAAATACAGCCTGTTGACGAATTAGTGAAAGATAAGTCTCAAACACAAAACGTTACGCAGAACGTTTCGTCCGCGGCCACTAAATCATATTTGAAGGAAAGGTCTTTAGTATGCGTGTCGCGTCAAGTAGAACCTCTTGCTTCCTTCCAGCCCTTGACCCCGGCCTCCTAACGAGAGCCTCTTGAGATGTTTGGTCAAATCACTTTACCCCAAAAAGCTTACTTTTTTGAAATTTTAAACTATTTAATATTTAATAACTTTCTTTTTTATTCATCCTTTTTTTACTTCGTATGCAAAACCAAAAAAAAAAAATCCAGGTAAGTTCTTAGTACTTGTTAAATCAACTTACAAGCAATGTACATACAATAAATTATTTACAGATTCGCGGTGGTTAACTAAATAACAACAGTCTTAAAATGGTTTTAATTAAGTACCTATGAATGCCTCTTTATTTTGATTTCAGTAGGTATCAAATACCCTTTCATATATATAATTGCATCGAATTTAGAATGGCAATAATTAGGTAGTCAATAATAGGATTTTTGAATATTAATAATTCACTCTTGTATAATGCTGTGTCATGAATTTATAATTATTTACGGCGCAACCAAACGGTTCAGTGTTTACGTAATTAACATTGTGCGTTTAGGCGAGGTGAAATAGGGTTTGTGTAGTATAAATCTTAAACTATAATCTATACTTCTATACTAATCTATACTCTATACTAATATATAAAGCTGAAGAGTTTGTTTGTTTGAACACGCTAATCTCAGGAACTACTGGTTCAAATTGAAAAAAATATTTTTGTATTGAATAGACCATTCATCGCGGAAGGTTTTAGGCTATATACCATCACGCTGCGACTAATGGGAGCGAAGATACAATGGAAAATGTGGAAAAAACATGGCAGGTATAAATCAAAATAACTTATATCTTCTAACCACGCGGACGAAGTCGCGGGCAACAGCTAGTAACTCATATAAGTTACTGTCTTTAGCGATGTTTGAAATTCACGGAGGTGAATTGGCAGCAAATTCTGGCAAGATAATAAATTACTTGCGAACTAACTAGCATTTACCCACAACTTTAGGCGTGCTAACAGAAAGTGTTACAAATAATCATATTATTATAGTCCTACACTATTTAGACAAGGTATTAAAGGAATGATATTCTTAGAATCTACACGAACACCACACCCAAAGTTTCTAAGAACTACCTCCCCAAATTTAGATAGTACTTTAACCGTAGAATGCTCTGGACTGCTAAAGACTATTATTAGTATAAAGTCAAAGGCAACAGACGTAATCAATTAAACAGTTGAAACCACGTAGAAACTGTGATTGCTTCTGCTATTTGCAGCTCCCGAACTTCTATAATTTGTTTCCGATACAAAGCTAACGAAATATTTAGTTTGGATATCGGTTATTCAACTAAGCGGTGTTCGCGTAACTTTATAAACTGTTTGAAAATTGCAATTTTTCGTATGTTTTTTTTTACGTTACGTAGGTGCTAAATTTGAACTACGTGTATAAATGAATTGACATTTTATCCTGTCTCTGGGTAAAACGTACCTGCGAGCATCCAATTTGTTTATTCTTGAAGGTTTTGATTATAGAGTTGATAACTGAAGCTTTACTCCCACGTTTTTATCGGGATTGCACGACTAGTGGACCCAACTGGAGTCCCGCTATCATGAATTAACGAGACGGCGGGCCGCGAAGAACTAAACTAAAATTTATCATACTATATTTTAGGAATAAAATATTCTTTAAAACAAGTATATAAACAATTATTAAAATAATTTGCTTGCTCTCCCGCAGGTCCCAAAAAATATGGCTTGTGACAAAACAACTGTTAAATATTAATTAAAATAAGGTCGGTACGGTGTCTCGCTCTCGTATAATGATGTTTTGTTTTTCTCTTGACTGACTTCATTGTTATTTATACAATGTTTCAAAATTTCGAAGCATTCAGTTATATTAAATTGTTACAAAATCATATCTGACTTTTTGTCTCAAAATTAGTGCAAACAATTCAATGAGAAACGATCTCACTTATTTTATCGTTGAATAACCAAGACGTATATCAAGATATATATTTTTTTTAATTATGAAAACACTCCAAATAGAATGACACCGCAGTCGCTGTACATTATTTACTGTCATCCATCTTAGAAAACTTGGTCTGCTAGCACGAATCTCACAATACCTCAATTATGGTAATAATATGGTAATTATGGTGACGTAATTAAGAAAATTACATGCATACCTACAAGATACGCGAGAAAACAACCCTTCCTTAAATTCGGTTAAAAAGCTTAACAGCGATACAGATATCACCGAGTCGAAATATGTCAATAAAATATTTCTTCGCAGACAAACATTCAAATCCTGTTAGACAGTTTAACGGCTCTGTTAACTGTCCCAAATCGCTCGTTTACTGCGGACACAGATTTTTATTGCTGTCACAATGTTAATGTATAGATAACACGGTACGTATGCATATTGCGAGTCTTACATTTACATACAAATTGAAGGGACGATCGTCGCCGGTATGAGATGAAAATCACGATGTATATAGGCGTCGTTACGGCTGTATAAGTAAGTATAAATCTTTATTAAAATGTACTGGAATGTCTACGCTTTGTTATGCAGATTTGGATTAAGATAATCGATTGTTTTTTAAATTAAATAGCCTTTTATACATGATTAAAATTATGTTCAACGGTGTTTGAACTTCGAAGTGAGCAAGCATCTGATTGATTTTTTTTTTCGGTCTCTTTATCAAATCTTTCGAGTACCTTTCGAGTACTTGGGATACTACAGAAATAATTTTAACATAACACACAAAATCTATCATAATTCTCGAAGCTAAATTAATCTTTGGGTGGAACATTGAAAATGAAAGTTAATTATTGTTTTCATCTGATACTTAAAAGTACGTTTTCGCTGGACTTTGACCGCTATTCACGATGCAGTTTATATAATTAGGTATTTACAAACTTTTTTTCAAACTAAAGACGCTAGCACTAACTCATTGCAAAGTAAAAGCTTGTTCTCTTTTACATTACATTTTCCTTTTAGTGTAAGAGCTTGATGGCGTAGAAGAGCAGAACTCAGTTCTCAATAATCATTAGGAAAATACAAATATGAAAAGTACATATGGCTCGCAATATTCCTGGAAATTCAAAAGTTCTAATGTTAGTTTGGGTTAGGATCACATCGAAATAACTGGATATTTTAACCACACTTTCCAGATTCGAACACTTGGGATTGATATTTACTGATGTTATTCAGACTTAGTTATCAACCGCTTGTCAATCACTATCTAGGATGAAAAAGATACATTTACTTACCCTTCATTTACAAAGTCTTTAATTCAACTATAAGTAAATTAAAAAAAAATTGTAAAACTATTTTATACATTTTTTTATTCAAATAAGTCTACTAAGTATCACTTCTCGAACGTTCATCTCGACATTTGTCAGCTCTATGATTCGTTAACCCTTCACCGCTTCAACTGCTCTAGATGTGAAGAAGAAACGGTTCAGCACAATACAATTACTATTAACGTAATTCTAGTAAAGGCAGCGTATATTTACCTCCAACTCCTTAAAAAACAAAAAACGAGTAAAGGTTATTTTATTAGCTACATAAACAAGGACGGTCTAACGTTGCCGGAGTACCAATATTGAGTGCAAATATCACTCCGACTTGTTGCTACTGATTCGCTTAACTCCCACGGCGCGACGCAGCGAGGCTCGCCGGCGATATCTGGCTTATTACACTGTTGCTTTAACTAAGTCCTTATGATATTAAATTGTGTTTGTTTGCGTTTTAAATTTAATTTGTGGTAGTTTATTTTTGTTTTTACAATTTTGATGATGAAGGACTTTGTACTCATAAATGTATCTAAATGAAAATATAAAAGTTTTATAAGTAGGTCGTTTTCCAGGCACTTTTAAAACGTTGCAGTAATGAGTCTGTGCATGGTTCTAAAATGTCATTTCTATTGAGTTAAACCGGCTACTACCTACATAAGTTACTCTTTTAATAATAAATTGATTAATATTAAATCCAGTATATCTTATTCATTACAAAAAAGATGTAGGAAATAAAAAAATACAAAAATTGTATGGGAAGGTGGGGTAAGACGGGGTAGCGAGGTAAGATGGGGACCCTCCAAAAATATATAATACAGTATTAATTGAAAAGTTATTTTGACGCCATCTAGTCGTATTTATCAGTACTTGTTAGAGTCGCAAAAAGTTTGTTCGAAGGAGCGCACGATTCTTCATGGTAAGTACATTTTTAAAATTTGAAGTGGTTTTATCTAATTATTGAAGCATATAAAGTGCATGACTGTTATAATGTATGATAAACATAATGTGTGACATATTTTTTTTGTTAATTTGTATTTATTTTACTATTGTAAACTCATTAATTCATGCCGGTTTCTTTTGATTTATAACCTCTAAAAATTCAATACAACTTTTAAGTCCAGTTTGGGAAAGATGGGACACTTATGTGGGGCAAGACGGGGTAGGTACCCGATCTTATCCGCTGAGTTGTTATTCAGTTTGTATTGAGATTGCATTCAACATTAACTATTTTTTTATAGTACAGTTCCAAAAACAGTAATGTTGTCATTTCCTGATGCTTAAATGGCTACACCGCCGTAAATCATTTAGCAAACTCTCCACCTCCACCAACTGCTTCAACCTCATGTCTCAAGCAGGCAACAGTAAATGATTATATAGATAATGATGCATTCCATCTGGTTAGCCCGAAAAAGTTAATGCCTTATTCGCGATTCGCCGAAAAAAGACCAAGACAAGTTCGAAGAAGGGGAAAAGCAGCTATTATTACTGCTTTTCTATATAAAAAAGAATGAGAGGAAAACTAAAATAGGTAGAAACTAAAACCACATGTAACAAACAAAAAGTAAATGACAAAAATAACAATAAAGAGAACTTGAAAAACCGAAAAAGCGAAAAGGCACAGAAGAAGAAGATACAGAATGTCTATACTGTCGCGGCTTGTATTCCGATTATCATACTTGTATCACTTATCGTACTTGAGGCAAGTGAGCGCATTGTGTCTGTGCAGGAGTGGAAGACAGCGATGACGAAGCTGAACATATCTGCCCGGTTTGTGAAGATGACGGCGCTTAAATAGTCTATACCCCATCTTACCCCAGGGGTATACCCCATCTTACCCTATAGGTGGGGTAAGATGGGGTGATTCAGTTATTTTTTAAAAGTTTATATTTTTATGAGAAGAACTTATTTTTTTTTGTTTTGACTGATTGTTATTAAAAGAAGAAAGACTGATTATTTAATTAATAAAAGTTCCTACGTTGTGCAATTAAAAAAGATGGGTTTTATTTATGAAATACCTTAAGGTCCCCGTCTTACCCCACCTTCCCCTACATACACTAAATGTGTAGTCCTAATCATTATATCAGAATGTACGGATTTTTTCGCGTAATGTCAAGTATGTCAATGTCAGTATTTTCCACTTTTTGATCGAAGACCATGCACCAATACTCACCTTTCCCTTTGCAGAGAAAAATGGCTAAAATTCAGTTCAAAATTTGTCTCCTTCACCCACCTAATAGGAAATCAGAAGCGTCATATCACGACGTAACTCTGTTATCGGTTTTAACCCTTTCCTAGCAAGTTGTTGACTATATCTAAACTTATGTTGCAGAAGGCTAAATATACAGGAGATTTAATGTATGTGTTTTTAGAAAAAGATAAAACGTGTTCTATCGGTTTGAATGGTATTTTTATTTTGATCAAAGTACGACTACTGCCATCGCAGGAGCAAGACACCTAGTTACACTACACTACGTATACCGGCATCTCGTTTTCCTAATATCAGCAGTTCAGTTTTCAGAGCTAATTATTAGGGAACTGTTTAAACCAATAAGCCTGTACTTCATGTCTATAGATAGGCACCGATGTTTAGTTATAGATTTATAGTTGATAGGTCCAATATCAATTGGGGAGAGGCACCTGCAAGACCGGTAGCTGTGCAAACATTGACATGTGTATACAGATCCTTGTTTACATGTATCCGGAACATTGGCAGTCCCTCATGAGTCGGTCTCTAGATTTCCTTGATACTTCATTGAACATACGAAGTCAGTCAAACTCGAGTCACACGTGTACGTTGGAGTATAAGTAATTGGACACTGTATATATTTTGTTCAGAACGACAGTGAATGAGCGAAGAGTGGTTTTGTCCTTTTTTGTATCTATTAGGTATAACTACAGCATAACATACATTTGGTACAAGTTAAAACAGGAATACCATCATTCCTCATAGGCATTTCTAATTGTATGTACATACAGCATTCACAACATGGTGTACTGAGACTTTTTGCCGTGTATTAAGGTTTTTTGGAATTCAATTCACCTATTTCTTTTCGTTTGTTTTTAATACGAGATTGTCGTAAGATCAAAGAAAGTTGATTGAATTGTAATGTTGACACAAGTTCTTTATTTTTTCCTTGACTTGTGACTTCGTTGCCGCGTCAGCTCACAATTAAGGACTCCGCTTCAGTCCGAACGAAGTCGGGAGTCGAAGTCTATCCCGATAAATACGCGTCAGTAAACCGTTGTTAAGTAAAGCATATTATAACAAATTTGCCGCACGAAAGTTATTACAAAAACACAACCCTTTGAGTAAATATACCTACCTGTAAAAAAATACCTGAAACAACTGGTACATTATGCATATTTGCAAAATTTTAAGATGATATAAGAGTAACAGTAAATTTATAGCCAGTAACAGCTCAAAATACCCGATTATCGAATAAACTGTTATATTTAATCGAATTCTCTTCCGAAACAAATTTTCAGGGAACTTTCAACGCAACAAATGAATTTCATGCTCAGCTACCTTTTTCCATTACCGCAAAACTAAAAGGATTACTTCAGTACGACGTATGTATGCATCATCATTGTTTCGGTCCGTAAGCCAAACAGGGGTCATGACCCTAAGTAGCCAGACTACGGGAAAAACTGCTTTATGGTGACTAGAATATTATGAGCATTCAATGTGGCAGTTTCACCACCATGTAGTTAAATGTAAAAATATTATATTGTTGGTGTATTTTTAATACGAATAAATAAAACTAATGAATCAATAAACCCCCAGCGGCTTAAGGATTGATTAGTAAAATAGTAAGAATTGATTCAAATAATATTCATTATGAAAATATCAATTCCACAAATAGCATGAAAGTTACGTTATTTGTACATAACATTGCAAACATATTTGTTGATCAACTGAATATGTAATTATTTTCCGTGTCAGTTCATTTCAATTTAGCGGTCAACATAAAACATTCGATCATTGAAATTAGTGGGTTCCAATTAGCGACTAATCTGCTTAATTAGAATTTAATGTATCCAAATAATTGAAATAGACACTACAGCAATTGAATGTTTAAAGGAGGACATGATTTAAAATGATTTAAATGGTTGTGCCTAAAGAGTAAAAACTGAACCTGAGGCTACGCTGTCCTGCCGCTGTAGCGACAAGTAAAAAATCAGGCTTAAAGAATGCCTTAAGAAAACTACTTCGTTTTCAAGTAACTTCTTCTTAAAATATATTTAAATAAAACCTGAGCAGGGGATTCGCAAGAGTATAGAGTAAACTATCTTGTAATAAATTTCTTGCAAGAAACTGCAATTTTATTTTTAGACTTTCATATTGCTATAGAACTAAGCTTAAAATTTGTACCTTATAATTATCATCAAATGCAAACATACAGTTTCCACAATCAGACAGATCAATTCTCGAAGGAGGGTTGTATCTATAAATAAACATAAAACAAATAAAAATAAACTTAATATTGTCCTCGAGTAAAATAGGTCAGCTAGTTAAAACTAAACTAAGCTACACTCACAACTTTGTAATGGGACAAACATACTAACAGATTTACGGAATCCTTTTCAAGGCATTCTGTTGAGAATGGAATTTCTGAAAGCAAAGCTTTGAGTTAGAAATACTTTTTATAACTCTTTCGTAATAGCGTAAATGGCAACGCAAAAATGAGATTTCATTGAGTATAATACTCAATTAAATCTCATTTTTGCTGTGAGATATAAAGATATTTTACTGTAGAGGTATGTTATTGTAAAATGTTTTATAGTTTTATTATTAATTATAATGTGTCAATCCTTAGCTTAGAGAGCTTAGATTAAGTGATAAAAAGTAACAACGTTAACGTAAACGTACGTATATATGCAACCTTCATAATTGTTAAACTCCTTTCCAGACTGTTCGCAGCACAAACTTATTTCTATATAACCTCTTTACTCGCTATCTACTGAACAAGGGAACTTTTTCGTTATACCCTAAAGCAAAGTAACAAAAAAGTTTTTACATGTTCCAAGAGGAATGACTAGGACCAAGGCAGGGTCGTGTAAACAATGTAAACTAGGTCGCTATAGCTGTGTGCCGCGGTTGTACTCGGGAGTAATCAACGGCGGGCTTTTGAAAATTATAGGCGCAGGCCGAGTCGAGGACTGATTGTTAAGTCGACTATGTATTTATACCTCAGTTTTACTTATGGACTTCGATCGGTAGGTAACATGGTTCCGTAATAAATTTTAAAAGTCGGTCGTCTGATTGACTACACTATGTAATTATTTCACGATTTTTGATGCATTTTCTATACAGGTTCGTAGTAGTTTATTATTTATTTTTTTATAAAAAATCAAATGACGTTATAAACCTAAGAAACAAGCAACAAACAATACAAAGAAGACATTATTGTTGATTCGAAAAAGATATATTTACTGGAAACAGGATATTTGGTAACTCGAACTAAAAGCCTCCCATATCGAACTAGTAGAAAACAAACAACAGGTTTGGTAAAAGCTTCTCACAAAATACGAGTACCTACCTCGTTTAAAGTCTATGGTCAGCTCTCATTTTACTGCAACTTTCTAGGAAATTATGTTTAGTGCAGGCAAAAATTAGATTTTTACTTAATCTCTAAATGCTAATATTCATATTTTTTACGCATACGTTTGTCTGTTGTATCTAATGAAGTCATATTTTTGTAAAAATTGAACAGTAGAAATTAAATTTCATCTGCATTTTTTTTCATAAAGGGACTTATAAAATCGATCCAATGTGAGACAGACTCGCGTCAAAAGGGTTTCGTATTAATAGGCTAAAAAGTCAACGTCCGAAAAGAAAAGTCATAGGTACCTACATATTTATGACCTATCTTTGGGTAGGGAACCGTTCAAAAATTGAAAAAAAAATACAAAATTTTACAAATAAACTCTCCAATCAACCGAAATTAAATCAAACAGCGTGGACGAAAGAGTTCTGTCAGAATAACCTTTAACCCTGATTAATAACAAAATATCTGTCTTAATAAAATAAAGTCGAAAATTAATATGAAAATATTTTCTACCTTTATTTCAATTAGGTTTAATTATACCCAGTTTAATTAGTTTTCATATCTTTAGAGAAGGATTTAATTATGTTTTAAAATTTCATTACACTAAAACGTGCTATGGTATGCCTTCATAATATTTAATCTGGATCGTACTGTATAAGCGGGAGAGTACTATAGAGTGATTATTGCCGTCTCGCTTCTTCAACGGCAACAGTAACGTTAAGAGATCATATTAAAGGTACAATGTACAACGTTTTCAATTTAAACGTTAATTACTCTTTTAAAACATACTGCACTTAATTAATATTAATTTTACTCCATAGTTTGCTTCACTGGAACACTAATTATAGTAAATTAGTTTTTATCAGTGATACTTTTTGTCAATGTAATAAAACGTAGAAAATTTATAATTATGCTCTTGTATCTAGTAGATACTCATTATACAAGCTTGGCTTAGTTTGAGACTAGATGGCGTAATGTGAAAGTATATAAAAATTTATTGAATAAAAAACCAAGTAATTTAATTAATTATTTTAAGTTTATTTAAAATCAACTAATAAATTCAAGACTAATTTTGGCGGAGTACGTTAACCAGTTTTCTCCGGCTGTCATTCGTTAAACTTTGACAGTCGTTAAGTCATCACAACTCTGACAACCTGTCTTACAATAGGAAATTGTATTACCATGGAAAATGAGTCGTGAAGCTCAAGGCTTACTTCATTTGAAATACAGTTTTAAGCTGAATCCACTGAGACTGGAATCAAACCTTATCATAATTCAGAGAAAAACTGTTCAGAAGCGGCAGGTAAAGATTGTTTTTACGAAGAGCGACAAAATTAAAAGGTTCATGGAAAACCTTCATGAATCGGGATCTAAAAATAGAACCACCATTCCAATTCCGAGAAAAGAAAAGAAAAAGTAAACAAAATTAAAAAGGCAATTTTATTATAAGCACATAATTCAGCCAACAACATTGAGAGTTCAATATAACGTAGCCTAGGTACCTATAATTATCATTTTGAGAGGATTTGCTCACGTGGGCAGTTATTAACGGACGACAGCGTATTTCCATAGACGAGTGTACTTAGGACGGCATGCGGACGTCATATTGTGTTGGTTATATTCTCGGGCAACAGCTGATGTGGATCGAAACGGCCGTGACATACAGCCGGGGAAGGCCGACGGCTATTTTGGATTTTCGTTTCGCTTGTGATCGCATCTTGCTGTCGATATTTTAACATTATTTTTTGTAAATTTGAAACCAATCTGTAATCTTTGACGACAGTTCGTTGCATAGTAATATTAATTACAAAATTAACCTTTATTAACTCATTTTAAAAGTAAAGAAAAATATTCACAAGCAGTTTCTAATGTACACCTTTCCTAAGTGGTCAGATTATGGACAAGAAACGGCAAACACAACAAACTCCCAAAAAGTGTTATTCGAAACCCTGTATCTTGTGTTTAAAGGAAAACAACAAATAAAACTTACAAAAATCCAAGACAAAAAAGGTCCAAGGAAGGTCAACCAAATAACATAATAGCCAAAAAGTCATCGCTTTTCGAAGATAACTATCCTCAAAGACAAAGACTCCATCTATAATGTTCGTCGTGTTCACCAATTCCTGTGTCCCGGCGCTTGCCTTTGATGTGTCGTGTACGGACTGCGTACAAGTCCGACGGGCGTTGTTTTAAACTTGTAACACCGTGAAATCGTACGACAGGTCAGTGCGCCCCGTGCACACATTATTATACCCCACGTCCACGACCTAGATATTTATGTCTCTTTATTTTGAATACTGGACACTTACGTTTTAAATTACGTGTATTTATTGCTTTTTTAATGATAGCGGCCTTTAAGTATTTTGTGTTTTCCAATCATTAGAATTGTTTGGATTTCAAGAATAACCTCAAGACTGTTTACTCTCTCTGTTGTCTCTTGTTTTTCAGTCTAAAAGCATATTATAGGCTACGTATCTATAGCAGTACTTTAAGAAACCCTCTGTATAAGGACTCTTTGCAACAACACCTTTCCCAATTAATCAATACCATATTTTATCAATCACTTAAGGCATCACATTTTTTTTTTCTAATTCGCTTCAATATTACACTTGAAGAATCATATTGGCTGTCGTCATTTTTTTGCCACAGAGAGCGAAAGTTACCTTACATAATATGAGCAAACACAAATTGCGTAGGATAGGTACAGGAGGAAAGCATCAAAGTCTAAACTAGGAGCAGAGGCGAAGCCTGCCGCTACTTACGCTTTATTGCAATCTCAGAACTTAATACCCTATTGTAAATGTTAAATGCAATATTCTATTGTTGAAGGATTTACTGGTACAGAGCTAAACAATTGTATCGTCCTATTTCTGTTAATACCCAGTAATAGGAAACTACAATAGGCATTAAAGCTGTTTCGAATTTACGTTTAATTTATACAATTTGAATTTTGGAATGAATTGTTTTGATTAGGTTAATATGAATTATACGGTTTGCAGTAAAAAAGTTCATAATTGCTAATGTACATTAATTGAATTGGATTTGATTTGATATTTGCACACACTATTGTTCGTTTACATGAAAATCATATATTTTCGTATTAAACTTTCACCACTTCTAAATGGCTCCACCGATTTTATCATACACGTTTAAGAACATAATTCACCTTTTTTTCGGCTGGGGTTAAAAATAGCAAAATATTTTTAGTAAAAGATGCATAGACACAAATAAACTACTGATGTACAACTTTATAGGTCCCTTTTGATCTTTTTCTAAACTAATATTAACGCTCATGGATACGTATAAGTTTGCTTCTAAGTTTTTAATAGTAACAAGTTTTACAAGCCACTAAGAGTAAAATGACAAACTATGTATAAACTTGTAACTCGAAGAAATTTCATTGTATAAAGCACAGATTTTATAAATAATATATACATTTTTTTTCAGTTATAAGCTACTAAAGTATAATTCTCGTAATTGTTTTACGTATTTATTTATACTTAAGTCTTTATTTTAATCAATATTTTCAAGACGACATATTTCAAGACTTCGTTTCCAAGGGGTTAAAACGGAACCCTATTATTGAGGCATCACCGTTTGTCCGTCAGACACCTAACATATGAAAACTTCACAGATGGATTTTTGTTGCCGCTATAACAACAAATACAAAAAGCAATGACCGAGGTTAATCAACGTTTGTTTTTGTTTTGAATATTTGTTCGGTGGGAGGAGAGTCCTCCCGTTTTTGCCCAGCTGTAGTATCTGACATAGGCTATAAAAATAAATGCACGGAACCCTCAAAGTCGCGAGTCCGACTCGCATTTGTCCAATTTTCATTATTTACTTCAGACTTTTAGCATTATTTATTCACTTTCACTTACTTCTTTAAGACTTTACCTCTTTAAACGATTTAAATTTTAATTAACCACAGATATAATCCGATCTTTTAATATTTTCCTGAACTAAAACACATTTTAGTCTTAGCATAATAACGAATTCACATTATTGGTAAGCCCATTAGTGCTAATGAAAAGGAAAAGCACCCGTTACGTGTAATGTTAATAAAGCTTAGTGCAACAAAAAGCGGAGCTTATCTTCATGAAAGCTTGTCTGGTTATTAATGATGCAAATTGAAAACAAAGTGTCTTCTGTTCTAAATGCATAATAATATTGGCTTTATTTAAGTAAGCCACATAATGCACTGCTTGAATGATTAGTTCTTTGTTTATTTGCCTGAACTTCTTTTATTAGTGATAAGACTTTGTATTTTCTGTGCAATTGTTTTTGACGGTATAAAATTAATAATTCTTAATATTAGATGGCGTTAAACTTAACTATACGTAGTTACTCGACTTAATAAACTACATCTAAACCAAACCAGGTTTTGTTAAAATAGGACAAAGATACATCAAACAAAAATAGTCACCTATCAAATTTATGACCGTAACAACGTCATTTAACGTCAATCCTTATTTTTAGTTATAGCCGCAACTAAAATACCTCAACTGTGAAATTTTAACTCTTTTTCTAATACGCTGCAAGAGATGCATTCTGGTGGCAGAAGGGCAGAGAGGGACAGACCGACAGACGGAAAGACTGAGATATCAGTAACTGTCAGGCCCTTGCCTCAAGCGCACGCTTGTTTGTTTAAAGAGATAATTCCAGTTGCAATTTAAAACTTTTCGATCATGTTCACTTGCGCTAGTTGTGGTTCCGAGCACACCGACGGCCCGATCTGTAGTGGCTGCAATCAACACTATGACTATCAATGCGCTGGAGTCACTGAAGTTGGTTACCGAAGACTCGGTGATAGTAGGAAGAACGCTTGGCGCTGCCCAAAATGTAAGTCAACATCCCCTTCTCTGCCTGTATCTCCCCAGCCTAGCCAGCTCGACAAAATGCAGGAACAGCTCAACAAGATTGCCCTTGACCTGGCTCCATTGGCTGCGTTGGTTGCAGACGTGAAATCCATCAAACTGGAGCTCTCCGGGCTCAAGGACTCCATTGAGATGGCCCACGACTCAATAAACGGTTTCTCCGAAAAAGTAAAGTCTCTCGAGTCAAAGGTAATCACGATGGAGAAAATGGCGGGTCAAATACCAATACTCCAGGAGGGAATTGACAGGTTAAACCGAGAATCGCGTGACAGAGACCAATGGGCAAGAGCTAATAATGCCGAGATCAAAGGAATACCGCAGAAAAAAGATGAAAATTTGTATGATATAGCACAGAATGGAATAAACCTTTGCAACATCTCTATACGAAGGGAGGACATAAATTATATTGCACGTATACCAACTCGCATCTCCAACGTAGATAAGCCGATCGTAGTTGCTTTTAACAGTCGCTATACCAAGGAGGAATTCGTGGCTTCTGCGCGCAATAGTAACTTGCTGAACATATCCAATCTAGGATTTTCTTCGGCTGCCAACTTCTACGTCAATGACCATTTAACTCCCAGCAATAAGTCACTTCTAAACAAGGCAAAAGCCCTTGCGAAAGAAAATAATTTTAAATATATTTGGGTAAAACACTGCAAGATCATGGCAAAAAGGTCGGACACTGCGTCTACATTTTTTATAAAATGCGAGGAAGACCTTTTAAAAATTGCAAATCATCAACTGTAGTCATCTCACATCTATTTAGAACACTTGTGCACAGTTTGAGAACCATGTTTAACCACTTTATAACTTTTAATATTCACCTTTACTTAACGTTTCGAGTGATTCACAACAGATTAGTCGAACAACCATTTGACCGTAGTCATCTACTGCAGCGCACGCAATTTACCACTCACTCGCGCGTATTGTACCGCGACATAGGTGCCATTGTTGCTTGCGCCCGCGTCACCGCAAACTCGAGCCGCTTATCTGGCGAATGTATTTTACTATTTACCGTCGTTTTTAAAAGTTATTGTTCGGTTCGTGTAGCAACTTATTTAATTCTACCTTTCTTGCGCATACTTTTTCTAATGCTTACGTTAATTATTGGTTGTGGTGTTATATTTAAATTATATCGTTATTTAGAACGTCATTCTAGCATAATTACTCACTACTCCTCTCTCGGGGCGATTTCTATCAATCTATACATAATTGCGCGTAGGCTTACAATCCTTTTATTAGCTTTTAATCTTTTAAATTTTTTCGTCTATAAAAATGGCCTCATTTGAATTATATTATAAAAATACGCGGGGTTTGCGAACAAAGACAAATATATTCAAACGTAATGTATTCTTAAATTCTTATGACATCATCGCGATAACAGAAACCTGGTTATTGGACAGTATAAGCGACTCTGAACTGATTGGTAGTGAGTACTTAGTTTGGCGTAGGGACAGAGATTACAGTAAAACTAAACAAACCTTAGGAGGTGGTGTGATGGTGGCCGTGCGACGAGAACTATCGGCTGAAGTTCGTTCCGACTGGTCGTCACCAGCCGAAGATCTCTGGGTTACAATTAGTTTAAAAAAGAAGAACCGCACTGTACATAAGATAAACATTTGTGTTATTTACCTTTGCAAGCAAAATTTGGGGAACACCTACGAGACACAACTGCGATCCTTTTCTGATAGTCTCTCACTTATTGTTAACTCAAACCCCGATGACACCTTCATAGTACTAGGGGATTTTAATATGCCCAATGTAGAATGGTCAAGTATTGGTAACTGTTTACAACCCTCAGGTATAACGGGTGAATCCCAAACATACTTTTTTGACATTCTTTCTGAGTGCAACTTAATTCAGTACAATAATTGTTGTAACAAATCCAAGGGAAGAATTTTGGACTTAGTTTTATCAAATGTTAATTTAAGTATTAGTGCCTGTCCCAGCCCTTTTGTTCCGGAAGATGACCATCATAAATCTCTTGATATCGTACTGAGACACCACTTTGAGTTACCATTAAAACCTTATCCCCGATTGAAATGGTATTATGAATCTGGGGACTACGACCGTATTAATACCTTACTGGACGAGCACTCATGGGAAGACAACTTGCTTGGCAACTCTCTAGACGATGCAGTTGATTTATTTTATAAATACCTTCAGAGTTTAATTACTAAGTATATACCTCACAAAACTATTTATCCTTCAAGCTACCCACCATGGTATAACTCAAGTTTGAAAAAAATACTTAAGGAAAAATACAAATACCTTCGTAAATACCGCATTTATGGCAACACATCAGACTACAATTCTTATATACTACTTCGCGCCAGAGCTAAAGCAATTGAGGAAGATTGCTATATGTCGTACATAACCAGAACTGAAGCCTCCATTATAAAAAATCCAAAAATGTTTTGGTCCTTCATAAAATCCAACAAAAAGGGCGCTAACACTATCCCCTCCAATATGTCTTTTGAGGGTCGTTGTTGTAACACAAATGATGAAGTTGGTGACGCTTTTGCGTCCTACTTCCAGTCCAACTTCCTTTCCGCTTCAGACCGAAATTTTTCTACCCCGTATCCAGTCAATGCATATACTGACTCTGCACTAAACATAGGCAAAATCACAATAGATCCAAACCACCTGCTTAGGCACTTAGAATCTTTAGATCTCACAAAAGGCGCCGGTCCCGACAACGTACCGCCACTATTTATCGTCAAGTGTGCCAAAGCACTAGTTAAGCCTCTGACGATTATTTTCACGCGCTCTGTTACGGAAGGAACTGTCCCCAGTATATGGAAGTTTGCGTATGTAACACCTGTATACAAGAATGGAATTAAGAGTGACATCAAAAACTACAGACCTATATCCAAACTGTGCCTCTTTGGTAAAATACTTGAACGCATCATTTACACGCAAGTTTACAGCACTTTTTCTGCAACATTTATTCCGCAACAGCACGGCTTTCTTAAAAACCGTTCGACTACTACCAACCTGCTGTCCTTTATCGACTTCACTACAGCAAGTATGGACGATGGAGGACAGGTGGATTGTGTTTTCACAGACTACAGTAAATGCTTTGACCGTATTGACCATAATATTCTTTTACAAAAAATTCTCTGCGCAGGTATTCATGGTAATTTATATCCTTGGATAACATCTTACATAAAAAATCGTTCCCAGGCTGTTGTGGTCAATGGCGCTGTGTCGAAGCGGTATTGTGCCCCCTCAGGAGTACCCCAAGGATCGCTTCTCGGTCCCTTGTTGTTTAACATCTTTATAAATGACATCCACACTTGCTTTCAGAATTCATTATTCCTGCTTTACGCAGACGACATGAAGATTTTTAAACGCATAGATAATGTCGGAGACTGTTACTATTTACAACAGGATCTTAAGAGACTAGAAAATTATTGTAAGATAAACAATTTGGAACTCAACGTGTCTAAATGTTACACAATCTCATTTACTCGCAAAGCCAACATCACGACCCACATATATTCTTTAAAGAATGACCAGCTGAAAAGAGTAGACTATATACGAGATTTAGGTGTTATACATGATTCCAAACTGACCTATGAGAAGCACATAGATCAGATAGTAAATAAAGCTAACAAGGCCATGGGGTTCTTAAAAAGGTCTTGTTCTCAGTTTAAAGATCCCAAAATAATTAAAATATTATATTGCTCCTTCGTTCGTAGCTCACTTGAGTACAGTTCGCAGGTTTGGAATCCAATGTATGACATCTATACCTCTAGACTGGAATCTGTTCAACGAAACTTTACGCGATACTTGCAGCACAAGTGCAAAACCTATGACCCTAATTATGAGTTGAGATGCAAAAGATACCATTTACTACCTCTTGAGGAGAGAAGAAAAATATCAGACATCTCTCTCCTCGTCAAATTAGCACAATCTTATATCGACGCCCCGCAACTTATCTCCAAGATTAACTTACGCGCTCCTACTAGATCTGCTAGAACACCCTTCCTGCTTCTTAGCGTACCCCGTTGCTACACGAACTACAGACAGAATTCGTTCTTTGTAAGATGCGCAAAGTCTTATAATAAGCTCATCAACTTTTCTGAACTGGACTTATTCGTTACTAAGCCTCATGTATTTAATCGATTTCTAACAAAACATTGGTTCGACAACTGTTGTATCTTGCGCTAGTAATATCATAGTGTAAATGTTTATTGTTTTTTATGTACTAAAATACTAAATAAGTTTATAGTTTATATCCTTTTCTCTTTCAAGCATGCTCTTTATAGATACTTAAATGCGAAAACATGTAATTGGTTAATAGTTCCCTAATTTGTTGTTTTTGTAAGCTGTTAAAACTGTATGTTTTCCAAACCTAATAAAATAAAATAAATAAAATATCTCAGTTATCGGGTTCCGGTTTAACTTTTTCTATACGGAGCCTGAAAAACAATCCTGTTGAGTTTTTAACTGGCTTCATCTCTATTAACTGTTAAGTCAAGATACTAAATCTGTGAAAAGAGTATCATCTTGAAAAAATTTCATCAATTAATTATATAGAGCCAGGGGTTAATATTAGGTAAAACGTATTGATCAATAACATAATTGTTATTCAATGTTCATGAAACTTGATAATACGTCGAAGGCCACTTCAGGATCACTGAAGCCTACTAACAAACTAAAATTCAATTTCCCCTATAAAGTGCTCGATTATGCGCAGATATTTGTATCCCAACCCTTTGCGAAACCATTCTTTATTATGTAAATTTGTCTCCCGGGATTAGCTTTATTTTTCCGCCAGATTTTTTATTGTTTTTATACGCATTTTGAATAGGATCGGATCAGTGGGAAATCCGTTTATGCGTTATATGCTGTTGTAAGGTACATATAAAAATAAGGATGTAATTCTTTGTAATACTAATAAGGTTTATTTTTAACACAAGGCACTATTTTCGTTGCCTTGTGACTGGTATCACATTAATTTAGGAAATAAAATTCGCACGATACTATCACATGCCTATAAATCTTCAAAGGGCAAACATTGTCGTATAAATACAACTTAAAAACAACACTGAACCAATGTGACTCGATCTCGGATACACTGAGAATGAAAAACATTGGACACAATTCGATGAGCTATACAAATTAATACCACGGCGTTGATTTGTATTATTATACATCATACGTGATAATTTCACCTGTATAGCTATCACAGTTCATGAAATACATTCTGATGACGGACGGACAGACAAGCAGCGAGCGTTGGTAATAGAGTTCCTCTTTTAGATAAGGTACCCTAAAACAAAACATAAAACACAGCCAATATACATGAACCGTTCAAGGATAAACAAACCTCGACACGTCTCGCAACGAATACTATTTGATCGGCCATTTTTCACAAAAAAAAACAATGTAAATGCGGTACGTGTGCCTATCACTTACTTTCTCTGCTTTAAACAGGCCTTGTCTATTTGTTTCCACTCGGTTATCTACAAAGAGTCGCGGAGATAAAAACTTATTTGTTTTACCTCTCTGTGACAGCACAGAAATGTTGGCCTGTTATCATTCTTTGTGCTCACCACCCACATAGACAGGTAGATTTGGAGCTTAATCTTATAAAGGCATAAAGGTAGAAGTTTGTGCTTTATTTGTATAAATGCCTACAAAGCTGAGTATGAGGTCTATAGGACCTATGCGAAATGATGAAAATAAAATATTGAAGAATTAACAAAATACATTTTAAAAACCGCTGAAGATGAAAACTTCCACTACGATTCTCAAATGGCACGTCCGATTTGTATCAAACATATCTAAGAATACTCGCACATAATACACCTGTAATACAAAACAAACTAAATTAAAAGCCGCTCGGGAGCTGTGATGCCACAGACAGACAGACACGTCACATTTATAACACCCTCTTTTTGCGTTGGGCAAAATAAAAGCCACTGACGATTTTCTCAAAAGTTTCAGCAAGTCAGAGGTGATGAATTTACATTTATATTATTTATTTATAATTTTGCTGTCAACTGTTTCATATATTATTTTTTCGTTCGACAGTTATACATTCACAGTAACTTCATAAAGAAGTTGCAACAAAGTAAAATTTATTTGTGAAAATACACACAAGTATACCTAACATAACGTATTTCAAACGATTTGAAAGCATTAAGACATTAAAGTTAGAGTTAATTTGAGATTATTCAATCGCATCATTCGCCTTGTGGTTGCAAACGCTCGCTCATAATTATTACCCATGACTGACTTCACAATACGCGGGCTTGAATAGCGACGTCATCCTTGAATGAAGCAAATAGTACCAAGAATGAACATCAACTGACGTCCCTTTGTGTTACCTGAATAGTGCCTGAATACCTTTTCAAGTCCCCAATACTTATTGACGTGTAATGTCACCAGTGTTTAGTTCCAAAGACGATTTTGAAGTTAGATTTGTTCGTTGTCTGTTTCAAATAATTCTTTGTAAAGAAAAAGAGATTTAAAACGTAAAAGGCTTGTTTAACTTCAGTTCTTTTTGTGACCTGTTTGTTTATTGAAGAGACGAAACGTTGTTTCATCATCAGTAACTAATTGATGGCAATTTGGTTCTCTATTACAAATAACGTAACTATTAAAATTAATTTAAATTCGGCCATAACGAAATAACCTTAGCTGTTTTCTTTTGCCTTTATAATATTTTTGGTACCAAAATATAGTGAGATCTACAAAGTCACTAATTCACATTATTGCTTAGTTCATTAGTTCTAATGTAATGTAAAATAGCAACATGTATGTCATGCAGCTTAATAAAACTTAATGCAACTATCAGAGAACGTAATTTTAATGAAAGCCAGGTAATTAATTATGCAGAGATGTAAATATTGAAAAAGACTTTTGAATTTTTTGAAATAAAAGAGGTTTTATTTGTTTTATTAGTCGTTAGTATTTTTATATGACCATCAATCTATGAAAAAACATTATAGACACTTCACATACTACTAAATACTAGTACTAATAACTGAACGACAACTAGTTTTTTTACAAAATTAAAACTGCTAAAACCCAGAAATTCTCTCAACAAAACCGAAAGGATCAATTTTTTCCAACACACAAATTCTTTAACCCAAACCGTTAGCCGGTATTCATTTAACAGCAACATTGCTAATAATATGAACTTTCATTGACTTCAATTCGTACGTTCATCGGCTATTAGTTGGTTTGCCGGTCCGCTATTGAACACTGTAACGTGTAATCTGAGTAGAGGGGTACGGCAGGACGGTGCATTCAACTGAAATGGGGACTAATTAGTGGAGTGAGCCACCACAGAAGTGGTTCAAAGCCGCATTACAAAGCTAATGGTCATCCATTTGATAGCTCCATTGAATGCAACCCGATACTATCTCTTGTTATTGATTTGTCCCGCAGCTATAGAAACTGTTTTGGCTAAATTATGTATATGTGTGTGGGACGCATATGAATAGAAATGTGATCCCTTTTGAATTTACTGCACATTTACGAATTCTGGTTTTGCCTTTGACCTAAATAATCTAAACTTAAGAAAAAGTTAAAGCTGGCTTTAATGATTATTGTCAAATTAACATATAAAATAGTAGATGTGTTCTACTATTGATAATTTACCTGACAAACACTTTAGAATCTTACATAAAAATCCCTGAATATAACACGAATATTATTTTTAAACAGCCTATTTGAAACCTTACAATTCTAGTCCGCTCTTAAACAAGCGCTCTCGACGTCATTATAACGACAACAAACCGGAAAATGTTGAACCACTTTGTTAGAACCTAACGAAACGTTCTTCATTATTACTTCAAAACTAATTAACGTACAAACAAGGGAGAGTCAATAGAATTTCGACAAAGTAAAAGGTCATAATAGCAAAGAACAGGTAATGGAATGTTTGCAGGTCCATATTTAATGTACACTTGGAATCCTCAAAGGAGGTTGTGTACCTGTGTGGTTTAAGGACTGAAGGTCCATGACCTGTGCAGCTGCATCACTCTAATATTGATTCAGGGAGATTAGGTATTACATATTTAGCTAAATCATGAACTGACACTGAGTTTCATACAGAGAAACCAGTTGGGAACGAAACTTGGAGTGTTGTTATGAGTATGCTTAAAGGTTTTTTTTTTGTTTCAGGTCAACGTCAATATTTGAAACTTAATTCAAACTATATTGGTAAGTTTTCTAACTTCAACGGGCACATATTACAATATCGTTTTAAAACTAACCCAAAGACTGCAAAACAATATATTTTTTAACTAGTTTTATCTGGAAAACTGCAAATTTAAATAATCTATGAAATATAACGTAGGTAAGCAACGCGGCTAGCATAACACTTCTCCAAATTAGAATGGCTTTTAACACATACAATATTCATAAATTAATTTATTTCAAACTAAATTGTGTATATGTATAACATTATGCAATAACAAACTTTAAAGTGTTACGCTAATTTAAAATTGAGAGAATCATGACCATAACTTAAGAACTCGAACTAATACAGTAACATAAATAATTGGTCGAGATCTCTCCGCAGATACTAAGGTATGTAAAAGTCAAACTCTGACGTAACAGGGTATAAGCAAATTATTACGCCGAGTAACGCTTACGTCATACGCACAGGCTTCTTATATTCCTTTATTCAGAGATAAGTAGGCGCGTAACTCAAAGTACATGTTCATTACTTGTACCTCTTTTGATGTCATTTGTGAAGCACAGATGTGCCCTACAAATTAGTCTCGAGATGAGCTAGCTGAGATATTGCTGCAGTACATCAAAATTATTGTCTTAAGATTTATTACAGACTTTATTATGTACGCAAAATATTGAGAGAAAATTTTGCCTGAATTGATACTACTTGATACTTGAAGGTATTTAAGTAAATCTTCTGTTTTCATCTTAAATATTTAATGGTTTTGACGTAATCGGTTATGACATATTCTGTGCTAGTTATATTCAGTTGAGGTATCAATTTTGGCAACATAATTATGACCGTAAAACAGTTTGACCGAATATGGAGCTGAAATTTTCCGTTACAAAGTTTTCTGTAAAAAATATGAAATTAACTGTTTTTTTTTCCTGCTTAGATACATCATAATATCAAACCAATTTCTATCTAGTCTTCGAGACTTTCGCTACCTTTGTTGCTTAACGTTCGTGAGTATCTGTTACAAAATAATGAGACCCTATATCATCGAACAAGACCGCCATGACAGGCTATTGTTATAGAAATTACTTTTCTTTTAATAATATGAAAAACACTTTAGCATCTCCAACGCATAAATCTTAGCTTTCTCATCTATATCTATATACTAATATATAAAGCTGAAGAGGTTGTTTGTTTGAACGCGCTAATCTCAGGAACTACTGGTTCAAATTGAAAAATTATTTTTGTATTGAATAGACCATTCATCGAAAGGTTTTAGGCTATATACTATCACGCTGCGACTAATAGGAGCGAAGATACAATGGAAAATGTGTAAAAAAACAGGGTAGGTATAAATCATAACTTATATCTTCTACCCACGGGGACGAAGTCGCGGGCAAAAGCTAGTGTATTCATAAAGGACATTTTAAATCGTATTAAATAAATCCAAACCCAAACATCTAATATTATACTTTTATTATAATAGTTACACCCTATTTATAATGTAACCTAAACCTTTTTGGTTAACATAAAGCGAAAGGGTATCTTTTGTAGCAGTTTTTGTTTAAAAGAAATGTAAGTTTGAAAGTACGCAAGCCCATTTTTAGGACGTCCTCTCAAAGGTTGAGCTTGGTTTAATCTTTAGAAACTTATTCTTGTATTGCGTAACATTGAATTTTTAATCTACTTATAACATGTAAGACAGTATTCTATGTGAACTTAAGAAAGAAAACACATATTTTTTAGAAGAAAATAAAACTATAAGATGTTTTAGCAACTAAAAACATAAAGTTTGACAACGCAAATTTATATAAAAGTATTTTTCAATGTGTGTGTCAAAAACATACCTAGTCTTTCCAATCTTTTGCGCTCTCATCACAAGTACTTTCCAACCATTTCATCTAGTGAAAAATTAAAGGGCAAAGGGGAAGTAAAATTAATGTCAACGGTTCCACTGAGGGAGCTGTGATTTATGTGAAGGAATTATTGCCGTTCTTTATTTGTAGAAAAAAAGAATTGCTCAAAAACGTTCCACAAAAATCCTTTACATGGAATACGATACTTTGAACATTGCACAGTCTAATATTACTCACTGCTACGCCGTAGGCGAACCTACGTCAATACGCTACGGTACTCGTAGACAGCCTACGAATATTTCATATTTGCAAACAAGCTCAAGTGATGTTATTGATTTTAAAGGTTAATCTTTAGTATCTTATTGACACCGTTTATATTTCTTATCTAAAAAACGTAATACTATTTCCATAAGCACTTTTTATTTATTTTCATGCGCTACGCAGTAGCTTTCATTCATTTTATGCCAAGTTATTCGGCAATTTTTAACCATTTTTAGTAACTAACACATTGTGACTATACTAATAAATGTAATGTTTATACAGCCAATAACTAATTGCCATTCGACTCTACTTATTACGATGATATCACGAAAATAGCCTTAACTTCTGACGCTGATAAGAAATAACTCTGTTAACGCGTTACATTTGCCGGTATCTCGCCAAACGTAATTTAACTTCGACTGAATCCGCTTTTATTAACTTTGTAGCATGGCGTCAAGTAAGCTTTACAATAAAACTTTTTATTTATTTACACATACATTTCATACGCGTCAAAAGTGAAAAAATGGCGTTATTTTAACATTTTTTTTATTGAAGAATATGTGTGTTTTGATCTAGTCTTTTCTATCTAAGTACATTTGTGATATGTTAAACTTAAAAAATCTAATTTACAGTATGTGGTTGAAAATACACAACAACAAAATCTGTCACAAAGTATTTTCTAATGAAAAAAACCTAAGTCATCATATTCTCTTTAAAACTGCTGTTTCATAAACCTGCACGATGTAAACCAATATTGTTTTATTAACATAATGATATGCATGCAGGAGCTACGCTTGATGTCGTAAACCTGCCAATAGAAAAGAACAGATTTATTAGCTAACTTGTGTTGTGTTTTATATCCTATAAAATGGCCACCAGGCGAAAAAACTTTAAGTAGTTTAAAGTCATATGTATTACGTTTACTGCTCTACTCGTGAATCATGTGATTTAATGACCTCTTCTCTTATAACTTCTTATTCTGTGACTTTTAAACTATATTTTGAATGATATTCTCGGTGATAACTGAGCACTGTAATAAATTAATATGTATGTACTTTGTATCAGTCGTAAAAAATTAGTATTCCTAAACAATGTGGTTTTAAAATAATTTGACGAATGAATATATTTGATCGGTAGTAACACATAAACTAAATTTCATTTGTTGCCATATTACATAATATATAATATAAATACCTTGAAAGAAATCAGGCAGTGTAAATTAGTAGTTCCAAACAAAGTTTATCAATTTCCGCGCTCAAATGTCGACATAAACGGTTCCGAGTAATTTTCTAAAAAAACACTCCATTCACCGCTTAATGCCATTGTTGTTGGCTTCTTTGTTCAAAACAAAGAACGCTCACAAAGAGTAATCAAAAATTTACCTTATTTACATAGAGGATAAGGCAAAAATAAACGTGCATTCTTTAACAAAATTCGCTAAAACACATGAATGCTGTATGAGCTTATGTCCGCCTGTTGTTATAGCAAAGTGCCTTTTATCTGTACGTGATTTTCCCCCTTTTAAGTTGGAAAATAAATATTGGGAAGCATTATAGTCAAATTATTGCGTCGTTACAGCTTTGGAGGGGCCAGCCTGCGTAATTCAATATAAATGTAGGTTAATAATTAATAAAAGTATTGATTGTTTTTTTTTTGTATATTCTTGCAATCACAAGCTTTTACGCAAATCATAATAAAATACGACAAAAAATTTGGAAATGTCTTACATATAGTTCAAACACAAAATCATTAAGTTGAAAACTTATATTTTATACTCAAGCAGTAAACAGCAGAATTGAACAGTTATCAAGAACTCTATATTAAAATTATTCGGTGCCAATTTAATATTCTATGTAGCTACTTCATTCGGCAAACAGACGCAATCGAATAATTTTCCAAGTTACTAGAGAGCGCAGATTTCATAAATATTGAAAACAAATAAATCCGATATTCAAAGTAAATTACAGTAACGTGAGCCGTTCTAAAAATAGACAACTCTTTCACCTGTCTGAAGCAGCGTTTCAGTTTAAAGAGGAGCGTTTTTCAGGAAAATGTTAACCTACAAAATATTTTCACTTCGATGGGTTACAGGGAAATATGTAGATAAAAAAACACGTCTATGGATTAACTGTGGTATTGCAAAACATGCAAAATATTTTGACAGCAAAAATAAAATTTATCAAATCGTTGTCTAAATTACTTTTCACATATTTTGACAGTTGTGGCATTAATTTTGCAAAGTCAGGCAACACCAGGAAGAACCCATTTTGAAAGGCGAACCACATATAAATGAGGTTACTCAACTTTTGGGATAAACGTCACCCAACACAAACATCGGTTAATTCCGTGTTTAAACTTAATGCCAGTATCAATATTTATAAGTCCCTGAAGACCCTACGGTATTTCACGAATTTATTTCGTAGTTTATGTATCCAATATATCTTTTACCTAGTGGTTATTTAAAAATTAAGTTGTCTGCGTCAAAAACATTGAAAACCCGACTCAAGTTGCGTTTAAGATGTTTGAAGTGTAATCGAAATCACTCTAAACCTACTTACTAATACTATGGCATCGATACTATTATAAACAAAATATTTTGATCCAAACTAAAACGTGACAACACTTCATAATTTCAGTAAAGACTTAGCTTATAAAAAAAAAAACAACGCAATAATTTATTTTCATATAATTATTCAATCTAACACTGGCAGGCAACGAACAGAATTTATAAAAAAAATCAGCTTAGCTAAAATTCTTTCCAACCAGTTTGCCCACAATACTCGTACCATTAAGGGCCAGTCTATTATACCTTAACGATAACATCATACGCTGATTGCTCGATATAGATTACGGCGCCATATGAATCGTTTGAAGCGTTTATTACGGTTTGTTAATAATCACTAACGCTAATAGTATTGCCCTAGGGATGTTCGAAATCGCTGAAGCGTGATTTTAAATTAGTTGTCGGTACTTTCATCCAATTGATATTACAGCAATTGGTTTTTAAATGCCTGTTTTATTCTTGTATGAGTGGAGTTTGTGCACGATTTTAATACAAAATAAATAAAAATGTACTTTATATTTGTAAATTGGACTACGAAATAATCCAATCATTAACAGTTAAATCACTGTATTTGTCATTGATCAAATTCTGTATGTCAAGAGGCTTTAGCTACCAAGAAAGATCTTAATAATTATTAAGTAAAATAGGCGTTTACAGTATAAAAAAATATGCCAAATTTTGAATTTTCATTTATCATTTCAAAATGAAAAGTTCAAGAAAACCTGATCCTCCGTCACCTTTGCTAAAGTAGACGCACACGAGCGTATATCTTGACAGACGTGTAAAAACATGATCGTCACTTATTTCTACATCTGTATGAAATATAAGTAGATATTTATTTTGTTATGTACTGCCGTTACTTATACCCGAACCGTTCGTTTTATTGAATTTACGTGTCTGCTTAGAGCGTCATATTGGCGTTCATATTCAATATCGTATTTTAGTACGAAAGCAAGCTTCTTTATAACATAGTTATATCTTTTATACAATATTAATTTCTTCAAAACAAGAAACTACTATTGGAAGAAGACCTTTTGGTATTTAAAGTATTTATTTTAAAACCTGCAAGCATTAGCAAACAACTAATTACACTATAGAAGGTAATCACACGTACGATAAAAATGACTTTTCGAATCATCAATATGAACCTTTTTTCTGCTTTGCGACTCAAAACTCTATTACCAAAGTTATAAAAGCTACTTTTTAAATAACATTTAATCGGATAACGTT